>NC_045173.1:900009-931597 GCF_900700415.2 Clupea harengus | reverse complement strand
CTACATTACAAGTGACTGACCTATCTGGGGGCTTTTTCAGCTGCCTGGTAAAAGAAACTAGATCGACCAAATCAAACTTTATGTTGATACTGCAGATGTTACATTTAACAATTCCTTTGTTTGGGCTTTGTGTGAAGTTATTATAGCTAAAGGTTATGATAAATGGGACCGTAGCTACTCGCCATGATGTAGTTGATGAATTTGACAGTCATTTGTGGCCATGCGCACCAGATGCATGAAGTTACATGTCATAAGGAAGGGAATGGCATTCATCTCATCAGACATTGATAATGCACCAAAAAAATCCCAAGTCCAAATCGGGTCTCGAGTATTTTGAAGTCACTAGGCGTGCGAATTAAGTCGCAGACTCGAGTCCCCATCTCTGATTGCTAGCTTTGAGGCTAGCTAAGTAAGTTAATGTCAGCAGTACAGCCAGAGAATGTTTCGGACATGAAGAGGGAGAAAATGACAGGACCATAGGTTTGTTACACGCTACAACTTTATTAGTGTTTCACAAATAAACCAATTGGAATACTCCTGTATACTCCACAGATAGTGGAGTTTGCTGCCTTGTTAGTGGACTGGAATACTCTAGGACAGGGGCGCAGATAGCACTGGGGACGGGGGGGACATGTCCCCCCCAGATTCAGAGTGACCCCGATCTGTCCCCACCACTCTCCCTACGTAAGGCGACAATCATCAGTTAATAACTCTGCACAGCTGATTAGGCGATGTTAGCGTCCCCCCAGTTCAAAAATCCCATCTGCACCGCTGCTCTAGGATATGTACCAGGGTTGGGGGGCCTGCCTAGTGGCCATAGTGAACACTCCCCTGGGGGTGCTTGCAAGGGAACCTTTGCATTTCACACCTTGGGACGCCGGCATGTAGCCTCGAGTCACATTGAGTTCAGGGCACCCTGAAATCAATATCTGCTGTGTTGGATTTTCCACCATTTTGGATTTTATCAAAGTGTTTCTTCGCTACTCCTTTAGACAAACACATTTTTCACAGATTATCTTCAGACACAGCCTCATAAAAGATTTTAGTTTTTTGAAGGCAATCAACATCGGTGGCAAAGCTGCCAAACAGAAGGCGAACCCATATCTCAGGAGCACTTTCATGTATCTACACCAAGACCCTTAAAGGGGATCCAGACAAAAACGCCCCATTTTACCACTTGGGGGCGCTCTAAGAAAAAAACATGTTCTTGTCCAAAGGTCATGCCTTTTTTTATCCTGATATCACAACATGTTCCCATTTCCTGTTCTGAGATTGTATTTGACAGCAAAGCTTGTGTTGCTACCTTAAGACAAGAGTTGGGTGCGGGAGTCATGACTGCATGGAGGTGGGAGCTGGAGAGCAGTGTAGAATAAGATCTACTGCAAAAGGGAATTAAAGAGGGAACAATTGCTGGGGTTTTCTTGACCAGGTCAGGGGCTTAGTCCAGGTGATTTATTAGGTTACAGCAAGTTATCTCAGGTGTGACTTTAAGTAATGGCTTACGTTGGAGTAAAGGTTCAGTCTAAATCACAAAATGAACAAATTCATCTGTAGAGTTCGAATTGTACCTACAATTCCTCCCCGGTAGCCTATGTTCTTAATACTATGTCCACTGTCTGCAATTTGACCGTACCAATGAACTAAGAGTGCATGATAAAAATGTATTTACATGACGCGTTGCTACCACATAACCAGCAGAACAATTATAAGACTCTTCACAACGCAAAATTGTTATCACAGAGCTTAACAAGAGGCACCGCAGAATGGGTGAAAGGCAGCTCTGGGTCGTGTACCTGCTGAATGATTTTACTGCCACAACCTTTTCTCTAATTTCACTTCACTAATCCTTGCCCTTTTTGCAGTGGCTTTTAAGCAGTCAGTTCCAAGGGAATATATACTGGATGTGTGAAGTGTATTACCCTTAAGTTCACATAGGTGCCCCTGATGGAGAAGCCACATGTTTAGTTCATTACATAACAAAGGACATGTGGTCAAGTTTGACAATCAGAACTTGGACAAATACTTTTTTGCTGCCATTTATTTGGAGGGGTATGATTTATTTCAGTAGAAAATATTTCTTTGGAGGTGTGCTAAATGCGATTTTTCCTATGTCTCCAAATCTTAACATTTTATATTGTAAACCTGTGAATGTCATAGAATATGTACTGATTGTTTAACTGGCCACATGTATGCCGCTGTATGTCTGGATGATTTTCAGGTAATGCAAGCTCAGTTTGTCCAGGAAAATAACCCAGATGGTCAGACCCTACAGAAGCTGGCGGAAAGGACTGGCCTCAGTCGTAGAGTTATTCAGGTAAGACTTCATCATGATGATGATGACGATGGGGCCCATATTTGTCCTTTTTTTTAAGCATTGTAATGTTTCTGTCAGGATAAAATTCCTTCCTGCCGATTATTAAGTCATAATTGGTATGTGGTATAAGCATATGACGTGGTGCCAGAGGGTCATCTGCAGCCATTCAAGTCTCTTAGGTGGAAGCCAGGAGACACTTATTTGGACCTGGGGGGCTCTGAGTGTTTTACATTTAGACAACTTTAAGGAGTTGGTTATCCTGGAACAGTTAAGAAATGGTGTCCCTCATCACATCGAAATATATCTTGATAGTCAGGAAGTAGCTGAGATCAGGAAGGCTGCCATGTTGTCAGATTCATATGAACTTGCGCACAGAGAAGTGTGACGAAGAGAGAGGCCTGGGGGGGGGTAAGAGAATGTGAGTAGATCATAGATAAGAACAATAGGTCAGAGGGGGGTGAGGTTGGAGGCAGGCCCACAGGGACTGGATCTCTTCGTGGAAGCTGGAGATCCTCTAGACCTCCCCTTCAAGAGAAGTTATCTAGCATTACATTACTATAGGGCAGGGCACATTAAATCTAGTTGTCCATTCCTGGAGAAGAAACGTTCCATCAGACATGATTCTTTCAAGACTGTTGCCCCTGTTAGTACAGACTGTTGCCCCTGTTAGTACAGACTGTTACCCCTGTTAGTACAGACTGTTGCCCCTGTTAGTACAGAGGGGAAATCTGAGTGGGAGAGAAACGGTAGAGTGGTGAAGGAGGTGAGTCCCTCCTGAGATTTGTTAGCTCTCTGTCTTTGACTTCTGAGGTTCCTTTTTTTTTTTTTTTTTAAAACAAGGCTGACCTTTTTTTTTTTCACAAACGACACACAGTAACACACACGTGCATATATAGTGGCGACACAGGACAAACACACACACGCAGGCCTGAGGTCGCAGTGAATGTAATCTCTGCATTTCTCCCATCCTGGACTGTCCTTCCTCCAGGACCCCCCAGGAGCAGTGGGCAGCCTTTAGGCGCCCGGGGACCAAGTCAAGTGATCCGTCTTGGTCGGGGGACGGACAGTTCAGTTCTGCATGTTTTTGTGTTGGGGTTGTTAGTGGAGGAAACCCCTTGGGAACACGGGGAGAACATGCAAACTCCACACAGAAAAGCCCGGGAGATAGCCCACCTGAGCACTGGAGGCCTGGGGAGAACCTACCCCCCAGGACCAACAGCGCCCCATGCGGGAATCGAACCCAGGACCTTCTTGCTGTGAGGCGGCAGTGCAAGCACCTCCTGTGACCATTCTTAAAGATATGGGTGCAGCCCAATCAGTTTTACTTTAAGGAGTGTTAGAGTTTGGATGTTGAATGTCCCCCCCCCCCCCTGTAGGATACATTTTAAAAGGCTACATATAATAAAAACTGTCAAATGGAAAATACCAAGCAGTGTTAGATACAATGATGAAAAGCAACTGTCAGATAGAAATGTAGAAATGACAGTCAGCAGGTCAATGCACTGGGTAAAAGGCAGTTACACAGTTGAAATGTGGAAACCATCTAAGTCGCAAGAAAATATAATAGAAAGTAAAATACAGAAGTTCTGTTAAACGGACAAAGTCCAAGAAAGGCAAGAAAGTGCAGTGCAGGGTGGACAGACGACCAAGACATCGGCTGAAGGCCACATACCACTAAGTGACATCACCACTGGGCCAATAAAAGGTCAAACATTTCCTGAAGCTGACAGAACGCGCCTTCTCCAGCTTTTGATGTATCACTGCATTGAAAGCTGTATTGCTATTATCATTTGCCAGTAAAAAACTTGTCTTGTACAACGATCGTCTCGTCCGGTGGCTCCTTCCTAAACCAGCTAAAGAAAATACTTAACCCCCCCCCCCCCCCCCCATCAGGTGACATAATCCCAATTCAGTAAACACTGAATAGGATTGCAAATCATTGGCTATAAATACTCCCACACTTTCATTATTACTCCAGCCAAGGAAGTTTTTCATGCAGTTTGTTTTTAAGTTTGCTACTGGCTCGATTTCCATGAAACTTAATGGAAAGCGAGGGCCAAGGAATAACCTGGGCCATTATATTATATTAGGGAGCAGATCCAACTCGTAGGCAACTCCTCTAATTTAGTTTCACTTTCGCTACCGTTGCATCTGGCTTTGGCGGAGGTCTGCGCACTCTGAGTGACCTTCTAGTTTCTTTCTTTATTTCTTTCTTTCTTTCTTTCTTTATTTATTTATTTATTTTTAATTGGTCACAAATTGTTGTTTGAAGGTAATAGCAAGAGATTGTTGTGTTCTGTGAGTGGACCCTGCTCCACCTGGGATATGGCTGGGTGAAGGCCACGTAAATGAGATGTCATGTTGGAGGGATTTCCACTGGAGTAGCCAGCAGTGGCGAAGCAGTGCCTGCCCTACACACTACTTTGTTTACAGTCTTCTTACCCTCGTCATCTTATTGAACTCTGAATCCATAATGTTCCCACACAGAAGTGCCGCTCCAAATTTGCTTCTCCCTGTCTAGCTGGCATTCGCCATTGTCAAGTTGGAGCTGGGAACATTCCTGGCCAAGTTGAATTCACACAATTACCATAATGTTTCTGGTTGACACTTCCATCAAAGATTAATGTTCCTGAGTTGGGTATATAGGACCCAGACGTGTATACACCCAGGATACAAATTGGAATCATTTGAGGCCAAACACATATTTCACCTTTTTTTTTTTTTTTTATAAATTATTTCTGATCTGACTAAATCAGAAAATTGGAAAATCAGTTCAAAATCCCAAATTTTAAATGGGTCAATACTGAAAAAAATGGTAACTTTGAACTCGGTTTTCTATTTTGTTTGTTCTCTTTGTGATTGAGCTGGTATCCCTGGCGAATAGCAGAGCCCTGTGGACTTGGCAAATCATAGAGTATTTGTAATATAGCCAGCTAACACACAGCACGGCAACTGACACTGCAAAACCAATTTCGGACAGAAAGAAATTCCTTACTTAGCACAGGTTTACACATTGCCCCCCTCCCCCATACTTTTCTTGATTCAGTTCAGTTGATAACAGCGAAATAGGGGAGTGAGATTTTCAGTAGATCTCCTGTCAAAGGTTAATAAGATACAATACGTTTAAATGATTTCCCTGGTCCTCCACTACCAGCTACCGCCAAACAGCAAATTAATATCTTCATTTCAAAATGAATTATGGCAACCGTGAGGCAAAGAAGGCTCGAAACTGTACAGATTATACAATGTATACAAATAATACCGGGTGACCTTATTGACAAGTCTCATCCAAATAAGGCAAAATATCCAAGCACTAATTGAAAAAAATTGCTACCATAGCATAAATGCAAAAGATGGTTATTGCCAGAGAGAAAAAAAAAAACCTTACAATGGTTGGATCCCATAGAAAAACATTTATGAAGTTTTTCAAAAGGTTTTCCTCCTTAATAAGCAAGGATGTCTGCTGCATTCCCTTGAGATAGTATATCAAAATGCCACACTAATTCACACATAAATAACCCCCTAAACCCACGAACAGAGTGATGGTGGGAAGTTTGAGAAGAAGGAAGGAGGGTTTTTACTGTTTGTTTTTTTTGTTTTGTTTTGTTGCATACTTTTGCAAGCTGCAAACTGGCCCTTATAAAAACGTCTTCCATTCAGGTTTGGTTCCAGAACTGCCGAGCCCGGCACAAGAAGCATGCGAGTCCCAGTCACACATCGTCTGGTCCACTGTCGGTCCTCCAGCCTGCCAGGCTCAGCCCTCCTCTGGCGGACGAGTTGCCCTTGAGCAGCTACTCTTCAGTGGGTTCGCCCATCCTCACGGCTCTGCATTCATACATGGATGGTGAGGAGGCAGCTCTTTCTTTTATTCTGGGTGTCTGGTGTCACTGCTGGTAGCTACTCAAGACAATGGGGTTGCATTTAGAAACCACTCTTCTGCTGGTCTTACAAGGGGTCCCATTTGCAGAGCAGGAGAAGCATAGATCCTAGAACTACTAAGCTAAGATGAATGAAACTGGATTGATTTAATAGTTTTGAAGTTGGATGCAACTATAGTGATAATGTGGACTAGGTGTGGGTGGGGAAAAGCAGTAATGGCATTTGAAATTAAACCAATCCAAACACCCGTTGAAGGAGAATTTAATTAATTATTTATTTTTGAACGCACCGGGGGATACAGAAGTTGATGGTGGGTCTTCTAGGAAAAGCCTGTAAGCATGTCCTTGTTGGTGTGCTTGTAGTCCACAATTGAATTGGCTCTTCACTAGTGCAGTGTAGTGAAGAAATACTCTTTGTTGTCAGTAGCTGCTCAGGACGATGTCTTATTATGCTCGTCTTGTTTCTTATTGTTGTTAAGACTGATTAGCATTTTTTTTTAATGATCTCACTGGTCAACAATGACTTTGCCATTGGGAGAAAACCATAGGATCTTAACTATATCAGGTGTCCTGGTTCGAATTTTTAAAATCAGGATTTTGAATTATACCTACAACGTATAGTTGTCATAATTTCATATTCGATTGCACGTATATCTGCATTTGGGGCCCTGTTTTGACACCAAAAACAGCTGGCGGACACAACCTACTCCACCCGGGTGGGTTGTCTAAACTCCAGCTTTAAATGAAACTTTCTGTCGAGGCATGGATTTTGGATTTCGGCATGGCAACTGGCACATTCCCTGTCTCAATTCCATAATCACAAACCATCACTGCCCAAGTCTGATTTATCTATCTGGCAAAAAATATCACGCCTGCATATTCTGTATTGCTAAAGACGCAGGAGCGAACAAGTGTTATGGGTTAATACAATGAATATATTTGCATATGGGCAAGGTTAACACATATCCTGGCATATTTTTAAGAAAGAATATAATGTTTGTTTTAAAAAGTTAGACTCAAGCATCTGGGAAGAGGTAGTCTGATATATCCGACTTGAATGTAATGCTCAATCAGCAGTAAACCAATGGCATCCATGATGGAAATACACAATAATGACATTTCTTGTTGTTTTTATGCTGTTCTTTCCCTGTCAGTGGGATATCCCATATCGTCAGTACAGTCACCAGGAGCCTCCTATTACACAAATGAATACCTTGATGTCCACTCTCCCGTTGATCCAATGCTCAGCTGAACAGGCTTTCACTTGTGTGTGACGCACTCTGTTCTACCAAATGCATTCATTTATTACGAAACCATGTAACACCGTAATGCCTTTTGTACATGAAAAGCACAAACGCGTTGGCATTGTGTCCATGGAACATTAAAGGGAGCACAATCTTTCCTGCACAGAAAAACGGCTGTGCTCATCATCCTGACATGTTTCGCTCTATATGTGGAAAATCCATCTAAGGACCAGCGCAAGAATCTGAGATTAGAAGTTGCCAGATTAAAACATCATTGGCTATCCTAACTGCTACGCAGACATAGTGAGCTGCACAGTCTATTTGACTTGTCATTCTATGCTATCCTATTGGGAGTGACAATCTGTGAGATTCAGTGTCATGTACATGAGGCATAAGAAATGTTGAAAATCCATCCCAGCAGTTACAGACTTTTTATGGACTAGTTAACATGTCGAGGTACACTTAGCCTTTTGGAATATGATTCTGGCATGGTACTTAGTTGGGCTTGGGTTTTTCAAGTTGTTGGTGGTAAAAAATACCCGCAATTACTTTATGGCAAGGCCATTTATCACGGTAAACCATTTCAGAAACAAGGATTGAGCCAGTGTAAGTGAATGGGTTTGATTTGGTTTTCTCTGAAATCCCTGCCAAATAATACTGTGAAAAGTAACGTTTTACTCATGCTGGAATGTGTGCCAAAAGCGTATTACCACAGTGACTAACTCTCAAAAACATATTATTACCACAGTGAATAACTCTCAAAAAAACATATTATTACCACAGTGAATAACTCTCAAAAACATATTATTACCACAGTGACTAACTCTCAAAAACATTTTATTACCACAGTGAATAACTCTCAAAAAGATATTATTACCACAGTGAATAACTCTTTTGGTCACTTGAAATGAATCTCTAAGGTCTTGGGTATGCTATAGGCATAAAAGCTCTCAATGGCTCCATCATATGAACAGATAAATGGCCATCCAACATGTATGACCCCGTCACTTGTTTCAAGATGTCGATGGGAGGGCCAATGACCTTGAACCATGTATATGCAGACCCCCTCCCGCTGTTAACACCCCACCCCATCCTAACACAAAGTCTTTTCACAAGGGAATGTCTTTTGGAGAAGAGAATAAGACGACTACTTTACAAAAATCTCCAGTATACACTATACTTACTCATGCAAACGTTAAATTTTGACACATAACACTGCTTAACTGTCCAAACACATTATACTGTACGAGTAAGCATAAAGATCACACTAGCATACACAACAAACAAAGAAAAAATACTCATGACTGGCCATAAAACACTGCCTATTGCACAGAGAAACACAACATTTGTTTGTTGTTTGAATATGTGGTGTATTACTTGTATCGTTTTAACAGCATGGGCGAGTATGTTGTGCTAAAAATGTTAGTCTATACAACACGCAGATCTCCTAGTGTGAGATATTTAACCTTACTCATCCAGTTCCTTCCTTAGATAGTAGGTCATCAAGTTGTGTCTCCATGTTACACAACATATCCTTGAAATTGAAAAAAAGAAGTTCTGTTATTTCCATATCTCTGTTTACATACGCATGAGTGGACATGTATTATCTCCTTCGATGAACTTCTATATCTACCACCATCTTCTTTGACATGGCAGGGCTTTCCTCAAAATAAAGGATTCTACTTCAACCTGGGTGGTGTTTTGTTTACAGTGGACTTTCTCTTCCCTTAAAGCCACAGGTAATGACTAAGTCATTGAATGTGAATAGAACAACTGATTAAGTGGTGGGTGTTTACACTGTCCTGCTGGTGCTGTGACTGACAGATGCACATACCGAAACGTTTCAATTATTTTAGGTACTTTTCAACAACGGCATGAGCGGCTTATGTGTCAGGCGGGTAAAATAACACATTCACGTGTTCTTATTTCTGACAGTTAAAAAAAACGAATTGCCAATGAAAATGTGGGACTATCGGGAAAATGCAGGATGTGGGACGACACAAAGCAGGACTGGCTTGGTCTGCCTAGTGACACTCCTTTTTCAGTGCTTAAAATTAAATGTCCTCTCTCTTCACTTTTTTCAACCTTTAAACTCTCTCTTTGGCGCCACATGGAATCAGCATGCTTGATTTAGTCAAAATCACCTGTTTTTCTCCCAGTAGCAGATGAAAATGTCAGTGTATCCTTTTGTGTGTGTTTGTTTATCTTTCTTGTTTCTTTCAGTGTATCCTTTTGTGTGTGTTTGATGTTTATCTTTCTTCTTTCTTTCAGTGTATCCTTTTGTGTGTGTTTGATGTTTATCTTTCTTATTTCTTTCTCTAGTGCATCCTCCTAGTACATCTCTACTTTTCCAGCCTCTTCTCGCCCATTCGATGGCACACCTGCCAGTCAACCACGCCTGAACCTCCCATCCAGTGTGAAAGACTTGCCTCGAAGAGGTCATTTGAGAACCACAGGAAAAAATTATAGAAATTGGAGTCTGTTACACTAGAGCTCATGACTGATATGGAAAAAAAGGTGGATTTAAGTATCTTTATTGTTTAATAAAAAATATTTAGTTGTGTTTAATATATCTATGTTGATAATGTATTCCCTTAAATGTATTTTTATGAGAGCACCCTCTTTTAGAATGTTTTGGTTTAATATTTTAGTCTGGTTTTGTTTTTCCCCCAGTCAATGATGACTTGTTTTGTCGATAGTTCTCATCACTTTGTAAAAAATTAAACACTAAAGCAATGCATTAACAGCTGTTTTTTTTTATTATTATTGTGTATATATTTATTAATATTATTATTAAAAAAAAAATTAACCAACTTGACCACTCAGACCTCGTTAACAACTCGGCCAATGAGGAAGTAGCTACTGTCGGTGTGAATGGGTAGATGTCAGCGAATAAGTGGGCGTGTTGATTACGCCCCTCACCCTTTACGCTACAAATGTTACATACCGGTACCTGCAATTGCAGTTTTTGTTTGGTTGTGCTATTTATTAAAGTTTAAGCACTCACCTACCTAGTGGTAACTAGCTAGCCAGCTAAATTGAACAGCTACAGTTTCTCACAAATTCAAATGCAACAACGCAATTCAAGAGAAATGAGTCCTGTCCATTTGCTAGGTAAATAGCTAGTTAGTTGTTCATATTAGGCTAGCAAGAAAATGTGCACAATTGCAAACTTGGTACTGGTTGCCAGCTCCATTTAGTCAGTCATAGTAGCTAGCTTACAAACCAGCTTCCCCCAGAGCTAACTTGATATTAGCCCTCGGTCTAGCCTACGTGTTTAGTTCTGCACCCTGGTAGGCACAAGCCAGGAACGCTCCTGAGCAACCAGCAACACGGGTTTGTGTCTCTCTTGGGTCCAAGTGACCATATGGTGAACCAAATGGAGAATTTACAGTAGGTGAGAACACATCTGACACGGGCAGTCTCCTGTTGTGTGCTACAGGTGCGATTACGCTTGGGCCGGATTCGCACGAAAGCCTTTGGATCCATCTGTAGCTCACACACTGTTTCTGACTGTGGGCCAGATCCATGCCAGATAGAGGTTACAGCTGAAACGGCTCCAACTGCAAGCAGTGCAGTATTTCTGTCAGCTTACAGATTTAGCCAAGATCCGTTTTCCATCATCAACCGAAAGCCCCAGAAGATGTGTTTAAAAGATGGTAGCCTACGCTGATTTGGCCCGAATCCGTAATACGGATCATCTGAGCTTATAATGGCAGAAATAATTGTAATGGAACAATTAAAAAAATTGTGGGGATGCACTATACAACACTGGCCAATTTTATCTACGTTACGGCTGAGATGAAGCTATAGCGTCATTTTGTTGGGTTAGCTAACTTTTGTGACGTGTGAAGTAGGCCTAATTGAGAACTTTACTGCAAATGTTGTTAACTATCTTACTTTGTCCATACAGTTACAATAGACTAACGTTTATGTTAGTTTAACGTATGGGCAAGATAACTTATAGCCTATGCCCTCAAAATGAGACAATTTAATTGCTGTTAAATTACACATAATGTCGTCAGGGACCTAAATTCTTATCGGAGATTGAACAATTTATCACATGGTGAAAAATCGAGCTCCTTGGTTGACTGAAGAATTTCTTTATGTTTCAAAGTGATCACGAAATCAAAGTGCTGTATATAAACATTTAGTCATTTAGCAGACGCTTTTATCCAAAGCGACTTACATATGTGCGACTTACAACAATAAACCTTTAAATAATGTTGCCCATTGGGCTAAATTGGACCAATCGGCCTCAATTGGACCCAACCATTTCAGTGGGGTAACCCTCCCCACATTAGTCCTATAGACTACCTAATACATTGCATTAACAAATACATAGAACCACCACCAATTTCACCAATGCACCCATAACCTTACATACGCCACACATATTATTAACATACATACATAACACACATCAAACACCCCCACCCCATGCCTTAAACATGTTCACTATTCTTTCTGGATTGGCTCCATCAAATTTAACAAATAATGCCTTATTTTAAAGACAATTTACCTTAGATTTCGATATATATATATAAAATATCCAATAAAATATTAGATTTTTGCAACACCGGACTGATTTAGTCTAACATAGCTGAGATGCCTACTGAGTTGCATCACTGGGAGAAATAAATATGTGAGATCAAAATTGCACTTTTTTAGTTAATTTAAGTTTATTTAAGATTTGCTGTCTGTTGTTAATTCTGACAGCGGTACTTTGGGTATTTCAAGAAAACCAGTCATGTAAAATGGTCATTTATGTCAACACTTTAAGTCATCACTGTCGAGTCTGTCTATAAAATGGGGAAGAGGGGGTTCGGAATAGGCTACTCTCAAGTCTCAAAGGTAACTCAAAAGAAGACTTTCCACGTGCGTTTGCCTCCGTTTGCATATTTTTCCCATTGAAGTAACTGATTTGAGTAATACAGTCTCCCTTTCACCAAGGTAAAAAAATATATAAATATATATAAATAAACGTACTTTGTAACCTACGTGTATTCTCCGCTTGACTTATGTCTGTGATTTGCGCCCCATGAAGGCAGTTACGCACGCAAGCGCCACCACAAGGCGAAACCAAAGTTTTGGTTTCAAACTGCTGAAATGCTTTCCCCATTAGGCCTACGTGTAACATATTACGTTACTATTTATTAACGTTGTTATATATATTATAAAAGGCTGCATTGTTTAACAGCAAAAAAAAACAAAACGTTTTTATCACACTTGCGAACAAGCCAAGAAAATAATTTGTTCAGTTACAGTAAATCGAAGCGAGTAGGGGAGATGTGTGAAGTGTAACTGAAATGTGAGTAACAGGAGGCGTGCAAAAAGGGACTACAGCGCGAATGGGAGGATATGGCCTTAAATATTAAGACTGTCTTTGTTCTAAGCTTGTTTAGTCACTGTAGGCTAGCTCACATTTAAAATACCATGTAGGCCTACTTTACACACGGACTTTTCATTTGATTTTCTCGGCTGTTTGAATTTTGACATAGCCAGCAAAGGTAAGTAACATATGGCGATGTACAATTTAGCTGATGACAGACAGTAGCCTATAGGCCTAATTTACATGCCTCTTCATATCCAAACTTGCCGCTTCTCAGGGTCTGACTGGCAACAAAACGCAGCTCGGGAATTTGCTATCTAGAGGCCCAATTTGATAGGCTAAATTTGAAATTTAAAAGTGTATCGATCAACGAATCACAATCTTTATTTGTATTATTTGTGTTCGACTATATAATGAGTCTGTGCTGGTTCCTCCCTTCTTTTTCAGTGCCATGTTCACCTGTTTGTTTAAATTGCATCGTAAGTTAAGGTGACTAGATATTTGAAATGAAAAAAGGACATTTCCAGTTGGGCGGTCAATATATCATTAACATGTCCAATGTTTGTATATATTAAATTAAAAAGACCGTTCCGGTTTTATTTATTTTGACAATGGTAACTGTTGTGTTGTAAATAAACTACCGTAAAATTGGATACTAAATAAGTAACTTTGTAAACCGTGTCATATACTAGCATACCTTGGTGAGTGAGGCTGTGATGAACTACGGAACACTCAATGATCAAAATGGTCAAATTTACACGATTCCTCAATTTCGTAACCCCACCATTGCTCTCATCCCTGGGTTACTTGACGGCTTCAAACGACGTTTGTGGTGATGTGGATTCACTAGACCTTTGCTAGCTTCTGGTCGAGTTTTCCATAGGCTAGTAGTTTTCTCTAAAACTACGCGAGGAAGTGGTTAGTAGAAGAAGAAGAATATGAAGCTGCCTGCCTCTTTACTACTCTCTTTGTCACCACGTGCAGCAGACTGCTGACATTTGTGCACACTCAAACGGTGACAGCCAACAAAGGCTTCTTTCTTTTTCTGCCGTTCCTTGTCTCCACCTCTGGCCGCGGAGTTCGTCTTTCTCTCCATGTTTTGATAGCACATGCTGACCAAGCCCTCACTGCTATTACGGATTGCACCAGCTGTGTCGCTGAAGATAAGATTGCCTTATATCTTATAACTATATAAACTATATCAAAGCCGGTAACTAATGTTTTAAAAAACAAACAAACATCACCTGAACTTCCAAATGGTCAGTCCGCGCCTGCTGCTTCTTGTCATACACACAATCACAATCTTTACATTTTATATTTGATCTAATCTCATTATTCTTATTATTAGCATAACATTAGATTTAGTTAGATTATTTAAAAGCTACGTGATTATACAGTAAGTAGAAGCTATATGTTTTATGTTGTTTCTAAGAAGTAGATATTTTTGAAGCAAATGCATTGTTTAGCTTTACAGCCTTTTAAAACCATATAAACGATTAAAATCATTTAAAGTAAATTCCAAAGATGGAACTGGTACATCATTACTGGCTAAACCTGATATGTCCTAAGTAACTGCCCCATGTCGCCACATACGTTGTGCTCTTATTGTGTTTCTTTTTAGCCTCTCAATCATGTCAGTTTAACCAAGATTATATATTTGTACCGTTTGTAACCAAGATTCAATACTTGTTAAGAACAGCTTTGAAAATTTCAGATGAAAACTGGTATTTTTACTTTCAACAACATGATGCTATTAGTACAGTCAGTATCACACCACTGCTAGAGTTTCAGGGTTTAAATAAGAGCTGGTCGACCTGCTGCTGTCAGTCAAACCTGTGACAAGAAAAGCCTATGTTGGAAGTCTCCTCAGTGTATAGAGCAATAGTGAGAGAATAGTACGTTAGATGTAGGTTGATGAAGATTGAAGGTTAGATTAGTAAATTGTGAATATTAGTTGTCCCTTACCCTACTTGTACTGTGAATACATACATTGTTCACTTCATAGAATACACACTTATTTGTTGATGTAGAAGACTTGCAGTGACAACTGTAAAAACACAACAGTTGTGGCTTAAAGGCTTAAGGCTTGAAATGTGAAATGACCTCATGATTAAACCAGCCTTGGAGAGAGCAATGCGTCTATGAGTAGCCATGGAAACAGCTGCATCATGCTACTAGTGGCAGACGCTGTTCCTAAGGTCACCGGTCTCTAGCTATAGAATAGCTGCAAGGAAATATATGTGCACTTTTATCACCAACGTAAAAGTTAACACGCAAATTCCCAGGATACTGAGAAGAAAATGTATTGATGGTGACTGAGGGCCCACGTCATTTAGGCAAAATGTGTAGTCAAATTGCCCTTAATGATGGCTGATTAATTCTGTCAAATCTAGGCATATATTTGCAAAACATTTCAGGATTGTCTGAATTATGCATGGTTAGCCTATGATCATAGCACATACATGTCTGAGGTAATCTAAGATTAAAAGAGTAGGCTTAGTTGAAGAGTGAAATAGTATTTTGTTGAAGTACAAAAACAATACTCCACCAAGCAGAGGCTATGGAGAGGAATATCAGTGCACTTGAGACGATCATTAGGGTCCCAAGAAGAACATCAGTGGACACTTGAGAAGATCATTAGGGTCCCAAAATGCTTCAATATCATTAACATCTGTAGTCCAGAAATCAAGCTCTGATTTCCAATCAGGGGACCAGGTCCAGGGAAGGAGTGTCAGGTGACCAAAGCAAGGTAAGTGCTACTTGTATTGAGGTCTGCATAGGATGGAAATGGTCAATCATGACCGCTGAGTTGGAGGCAGATTCCAAAGTGCACCATAAAGACATTGTGGAGGCCCTGGTGACTACAAGACTGAAATTAAACTTACCGGGCAAGACGACAGGGAAACCCATCTTAGTTATGTCTTTGAATGTGATCAAGGAAATGGAAGGAGAAGATCTTTGACTGTCCTGTTACTGTTCTTAATTTATATTATTTTATAAAGCTTTATACATATTTATGACACTATTGAACATACATTTCCTGTGCATTCTATGAATTAATGTGATTTTGGAGATACTTTCATCAAAGCGAGAGGAATGTTTCACAAGGGTATTAGCAGCACAGTGATAATTTAGTACTTCTCAGAAATTCTGTTGGGAATTTTTAGTCTTGGAAGAGAAGATTTACTTTTCACAATTAGCCGATAATAAGATTGTGTGACTTAAAGATAAAAGTCAGCTTGCAAAATCTATCAACTTTGTTGAACAATTGTCTTGTATTTCGGGTTTGAAATCGATGGAATCCAAATTGATGAGCCTAAATATGGGATAGTCACGCTACGACTACAATGATTAAATGTTTGAAAACATTGCATTCAATAGCATAAAATAACTAGGTGTTTATATAATGCCGGACTGTAGGTAGACAAAGACTGCACTTTTCAGACAAAACTGGAGCCAAGACTATGTTCAATCTTTGGCTTCAGTGAGACCTATCCTTATAGAATAATTTTCTAAAAGCTGAGGGCTTATCCTGTTTTTGTATTCTCCACTAAGTTTCAGTGTTAATGAGTGCACTGCCAGAGGAGACGTTCACAAAGACTGAAAAGTCAGTCCCATAGTAAAGCAGAAGATGGTCTTGAAGTTCTAAACTGTACCAGGATGTTAAATGTTTAAGCATTTCAATGCAATTTGGGTTGTCATTCCTCACTGTATTTTCAATATAACTGGGGGATTTCTTTGTAAGCTGACTATTGCTCTATCAAAGTTTCATCAGCAATTTCTCATTGCTTGAAAGTTGTGCTTCATCCACAACATCATGGTTCAAACTTTATGGAACAATGCTGACTGAAAACAGAAGTGCCCCCCCCCCCCCCCCCCCCAACATATTTACGTGGGAATATATCAACAATTAATTTCATAATAGTAATATTTTCTTTATTTTATTCATTTGGTAGGTTGATGTCTTAATGTCATGACTGCACACAACTTACTTATCCCTTTCAAAGAATATAATGTTTAAATCCATTCCAATCAGCTTTGCTCATTTAATTTAAAGTCACTGTGCTTTGTGATACTATGCAATCTTATTGGGTTCCTGGTGACATCAGTATATTTGACAGAAAATGTAACAATAAAAACATACACCAAGGTCTACACCAAAATAAGAATACATCTTATAGGGAAATGATATTGGCGAGTATTTACTGAAGATGTGCTTTATTAACACCACGTTCTCCACCAACATAGATGTTAACATTGGTGGCTCAAGACATGCCGAGCCTACAGTTGGCTTTTGATTACACCCAGGAATTCACCTGATGTTACCCAGACCACGGCGCTCCATCGATTTGGCTGTGTTATATATGGCAAACATTTTACATACATTTCATAGTCTATATTATAGGCCAATTTAAGATTTTTGATGAGATCGTTATGTGCAAGAGCCTAATTCTTTCATTCTTTCGTAACGTTAAACAGAACGCTTTTGTAATGAGCGAGAGTAGGTCTGAAATGTGAATCCCCTTGGGAATAGAGAGCGGGCATTACTGCAGTAGACGACACATCTATTTTGGAAGGGAGGCTGCACCGAACATGGAACGTCACCTACTTGTCATCATGTAGAACCACAGGAAAAAAAAAAAGAAAAAAAATAGTGTAATCAGGCCTCGGCGGGAGACAGGGGGATAGGCTATTTCACTATCTTGGTGTGGATTTACCTACGGTTGTTTCAATTGGATCAGATGTACTCTCTACTAAGTCAAAGAAACATTTTTCAGACTTTTGACAAACAATTCTGTGAAGTTTAGTTTGCCCGGCAACTGGAATACAAAAGGTCAGTATATTTTAACACACATTTCTCACAAATTTCTCTTTCAGCTGCCTTAGGGTAACCTACTTGAAATGTGTTAATATTCAGAATTCTTGAAATGCGTAATAAATTGGATTGGAACACACTTAGGCTACCATCTCGATTAGCCTGCAGCTAGTCGAAGTGCACGAAACCTGTGGTGTTCTGGTGAACATAAGTCCACGGGAAGAGCTGAAGTTTTCAGAGGGAACGTTAGTTCTCAGGCCCTCAGGAATGAGATAATATTTGAGTAATTCTATTAGGCTTCTTTGCCCATTGTTCCTGTCAGACCCATAGGAAACAGTTAATCTGTCTCCGCTTCTACAAATGGCAATGGGTGTGAGATGGGGTCTGACAGCTGAAGTTATTTTTGGTGGTGGCAGCTTAGGGGAGTGAGGTGACAAAGATGGCAAATGTCAACCGTTTCAAAGGCAAATAGGCTGTTATTTTACAGTGGAATTATTTGTAATCACAGCAACTGCTGTGTTTTGAGCAAGTTTTAAAGATAGGCTTCTTCATTGGTAGAGATATGGTAATGAAAGTAGTTGGAGATAGAGGCAATTTCTCCATTCTTAATACAGCATTAATGACCTTAAGTGTTGGCCATGAATATACTGTGGAAGAAGTCCTCTTCTATTTTTGAAAAAAAATAAAAATAAGATTTCACAATTAGTGGATGAATTTGTTGCTGAAAGATAAAAGCCAGTTGGCATTTAAAAGCTACCAAATGTGTTGTTTGTTTAAAATGTGTCTTGTGTTGTGTTTCAGGTTTAAAGTTGAATGTGTCAAAATTTGGGATGTCTCTACGACTCAATTATTCAATGACTGCAAATATTGCATATAGGAGCACCATCAAATAACTGCATTCATATAACACAGGACTGTGTAGCTAGACAAAGACTACGTTTTATCTTCTTTATACATTACTACAAGAATATTTTCAGTCTTTGGCTTCAGTGAGACCTATCCTTACATGGCAGGCATTTTCTAGAAGCGGGGGTTTGCTGTAGGCTACTCTAACCTCTAGAACTAGCTGTATTGGTCAGAATAACTCCTGAGTTTAACCATTTCTACAGCAGCACTCAAAATAAACATAAGAAATGTTATTGTGCATGGCCTCTGCCATTACTACAATCATATTGCAATATGACTTTAATAGTAAATAAAAAACAGAATTGAACATTTGTAGACTAAACTTTGAAGAAGCAGTATGTATTTTTGTTGTTAAAAATGTTGGTAGATGTACAGACAATATGTATCTGAAAGTACAGTGTAAAAATAGTGCTTGACAAGTGCCTTTGTTACAGGCCTAAGGTGTGCACATGCCTGTATTCTTCTGTATACTTGCCAGATCACTTTTTTATAGTAGCAGATTTAGTGATGAACAGAAGAGTCCCAAACCTTCATGTTGTGCTGTACATTATATGTGTCTCTAAGCTCCAACTTGTTATCCCTCCCTTCTGTTGTTATAGGATTTAGTGATGGACCACAATCTGTTTGGTGGCGTTCCCAGGTTCATAACACGGCCCAAGGCGTTCTCCGTGTGTGTGGGCAAGGATGCCTCCCTGAGCTGCACCATCGCGGGCAGTCCTGTCCTAATAGTCTCGTGGGAGAAGGACAAACTGCGACTCTCAGCAGGTGGCCGTTTCAAAACAGTGGAGGACGGTGATGTCTACCGACTGACCATCTATGACCTGACATTGGAAGACAGTGGGCAATACATGTGCCGCGCCAAAAACGATGTGGGGGAAGCCTATGCTGCCGTGACCCTTAAGGTGGGCCTGCCCGAGCAGCTGGTGAATCGAGCTCCTGTGTTCATGGTCAAGCCTGTGTCTGCACGTGTTGGCCTGGGAGGCGACGTGACCTTCTACTGCAGGGTGGCAGCTCACCCTGACCCAAACTTTGAGTGGGAGAAGGATGGCCGTTATATCGGTTTGACAAACCGTATCAAAATGGCCTCTGACAGTGATAGCAGCTCCTTGCGGATCCAAAGTGTACGCAGCCTTGATAGCGGTAGCTACACCTGTCGTGCCCAAAACACAGTGGGCAGGTCTCATGCAGCGGCCACTCTCGTAGTGGACCTCCAGGATGCCCATCAAAATGCCGACAAAAGCACCTCCCTTCTGTCACACCTCCAGAAACGTAAGGAGGACATGAGAAAAGATATCTCCTTACTTCGAACCACAGAAAGCACTTCATCCTCCCTCTCCTCTTCATCTAGCTCTAAGATCACTGAGGACCTCAGCACCCTCGGCTTTGGACTAGACAGTGATCAACGCGTCTCCGCCTTTGCTCACAAGTTGCCAAAAGGTGTGTTTACTCGTACATGTATGGTGACTGAAGGGAAGCACGCAAAACTCAGCTGTTTTGTCACCGGTCATCCCAAGCCACACATCGTTTGGAGGAAGGATGGTACAAACATCGGTGAAGGCAGACGGCATATTATGTACGAGGATCAGGCAGAGAACTTCATCCTCAAGATTTTATACTGCAAGCAGAATGACAACGGCTTGTACACCTGCAATGCCTCCAATATGGCTGGACAGACATACAGCGCAGTGTTGGTGATTGTTAAAGGTAAGGACCATTTTGAGGTATGGATATTTCTGTCCTATTTCTGTTCTTTTCCCATGTTCATCCTGGTAGTTACGATACATCAAAACAATTTGCCATTTTAGTGTACACACTCAATGACTTATGACTTCATAATACAAGTGGCGACATTTCAGCTGATTACAGTGACATTTATAGCCATGTCACAAATCTGGGATTTCATTGAGCGCTTCAATGAAAGTGAAATGGGTCTCTAAACATGACCCATGCTCTACATGGGAGAGAGCGAGCACACAACAGTGGAGGGAGGGGGTGGGGGGCGATGGGGGAGGGGTGTCAAGTATCATCTATTTCTGCTCGTGATGAGTAGTTCGCCCCAAGGGGAGCTGCCATCTGATGCCAGTACTTTGGTTGGTTTGCATCGAGTGATTGGAAGCTTACATTCACCTTGGATTTTTCTTCATGTTCACTATGAACAAGCGCGGTTGTTGAAATAAATGTGAAGATATTTGGCTTATATATATGAGCTGGATCTTGTACATGCAGTGTGCAACCAGGCCAACCATGTTTCAGCTCTTTCGACCCTCTGTAAACTCAGAAGTACCTTAGCAAAGGTCAGACAGAAGGCTGTTCCTCTGGCAAATGTCCGATTGATACTGGAGTCTTTACCATCACTTGATGAGCATGGTGGCAGGACATTTGAGTGAGGGCCTTTGAAGTTACCACAACAAATTGGTCACTTCTGTGACTAATTAAATATTTTTTTTATTTTTTATTACAATGTCAATGTAACTATGTCAATCTAATTTTCACAAAAGACAGTGAAGTTGCTTCATAGTTTTTGTCTTATTATAGAACTGAATGTCACTTCAGTGTCCATCGGCACATCTGCATCAAAATTGTGTTGAGAAGTGGGGGAATACAGAATATGTGTTCTGTTACAAAATGATTTAGCCTACATTTCTCTTATATAAATATAAATATAAATATAAATTAATAGAAGAGGAAATCTCAAGTAACGATGAGGGGGCCAAGCAGCCCAGCCGGGCATTGTCACCATGACAACCAGATATCACCATGTTAAGGGCATGGCTGTAAGCGCTCACAGCAGGTTTCATGGCAATTGACCAAAGATTGGCTGAGATATGACTTCACTTCCAGTTTGTTGTCTTTGTGGAAGATCTTGATGGGCTGTAAGGGACATTTTGAAAATCAAAGCTCCATCTAACTTGGTTTGAAGATGATCTGTGCCAAATTTGGTAAAGATTGGACAAAATGTGTGGCCTATGAAAATTTCATTGACCTTTTGATCAAATCCAAAAATGGCAGACTCTTCACTTCACTAACATGACAGGCTGTCCTTTCATGGGTTTAGGATCTCCGAAGGCATCAAGAGACACAAGAATCACTTTTTGAAGGCAAACACATCAGCAGTTATTGGGCCATATTATATTTATTTAAAATATATATATATGTATGTATATATATATTCCCTATTGCAGCACCACCCAGTTGCAAAATAATGTAAATGTTTTGGACATCCCCAGAAAGGGGTGCTGAGCCTGTGGTACCATGTTTGGTGTTGATACATCAAAGCTTTACTGAGATGAAGCCTCACTTCCTGTCACTTTGATTGACTGTAATGGACAGACGCTTTCATCGTGATGAGATCTCTCAAAATATTGCAAGTCACAAGAAAGACTTTTTGAAGGTAAACATTTCAAAAGCTATTAGACAAAACATATTTAGTCTTATTGTAGAAACCCCCAGTGGTCTAATGATGTGGTCTCAGGAAGGGATCCCGAGTCCATGTACCAAGTTTGAAGTTGATACATCAAAGCATTGATGAGAGAATAATAATAATAATAATAATAATAATAATACATCACATTTATATAGCTCTTTTCAAAGTTCTCAAAGACGCTTTACATACTGTGGGATAAAAGAAAACAAACAATGAACTCTGTAATGGAGGATACTGTTGCAGTAGTCAAGCCTGGATGTTATAAATGCATGGAGGAGTGTTTCTGCAGCAGTGGGTGACAGTGAGGGTCGGAGGCGGGCAATGTTACGGAGGTGGAAAAAGGCTGTTTTGGTGATGTGGTTGACATGGGGCAGGAATGAGAGGGTGGGGTCACAGGTGACTCCCAGGTTACAGATTTGGGTGGAGGGGGTGACAATGGAACCATCAAGAATGAGTGCTCTGGGCGAATTATCAAAATTTCAGATTTATCGCAGTTGAGTTTTAGAAAGTTTCTTTGCATTGATGTTTTATTGTCCATTAGGCAAGTGATGAGGGTTGAGTGGGTGGCAGCAGTGATGGTCTTGGATGAGAGGTAGAGCTGAGGATTGTCGGCATAACAGTGAAACTGGAGGCCATGGCGGCAGAGGATCTGTCTAGGTGGGAGCATGTAGAGGATGAAGAGAAGGGGACCAAGCACCGAACCCTGGGGTACGCCATGGGTGACAGGAACTATAGTCGATTTGCAGTTGTTCATTGAAATGAATTAATGTCTGTCAGTGAGGTAGGACTGAAACCAGGAGAGGGCAGTGCCAGTAATACCAAGGGTGGATTTGAGGGTTGTGATGAGTGTGGAATGGTTAATGGTGTCAGCGCTGGGGATAACAGTAGGTAATTTGTGACTTTGATCAGAGCAGTCTCAGTGCTGTGTTTTGAGGGGAAACTAGACTGAAAAGGCTCATTGAGGTCATTGGAGTCAAGGTGGGATTTTATCGGAGTGGCAACAACTCCAGTTCTTTTGACAGGAAGGGCAGGTCAGAGATGGGCCGGTAGTTTTTGGGGGAGTCAGGGTCAAGTCCAGGTTTTTTGAGTATGGGGTTACCTGCGGCAAGCTTTAAGGTGGAGGGGATAGCCAGAAGACAGGGAGGAGTTTACAGTTTTGGTGATGAGTGGACAGAGTGTGGGGAGACAGGCCTTAACGAGGGTGGAGGGGAACGGGTCCAACGCACTGGTAGATGACTTCACACCGGCTACCATTGAGGAAAGGTCAGATGGAGAGATTTCAGTGAATGATGAGAAGGTGTGATCTGTCAGCAGTGGGGGGTCAGGTTTGGTTCAAAGAGGGATGGAGGAGGCCAGCTGGTTGTGGATAGTGTCAATTTTATTTAGGAAGAAACATCAGAATTCATTGCATTTGTCAACGGTGAAGGAGTGAGAGAGGTGGTGTTCTAAAAGTTGACCAGTTTGGTGGGGGAGGCGTTCTGCATGAGGGTGAAGTCTGAGATGCTTTCGGACAGGTGAGAGTGAGAAGATGGATTTATGGACTTGAGGTTTCGGAAAATGATGTTGCGTTTCTGCTTTTCAAGGGGGGTGGGGATCTCTATTTGAAGGAAGATGGCAAGGTGGTCGGAAATGGTGAGGTCAATGCTAGACAGTTGGTTGATGCTGGTGCCGGTGGAACAGACAAGGTCCAGGGTGTGGCCTCTACTGTGGGTGGGGAAATCTATGTGTTGAGTGATGTTAAAAATGGTCAGAATTTCCAAAAGTTCAGTTGCTGTTTTGCAGTCTGGAATCAACATGGATGTTAATGTCACCCAGGAGTAACAGAGATGGTGGTATGGCAGAGAGCTGTGTTAGAAATTCTGACAGGTCTGAGGGGAAGGCAGGGTTGGGCTTAGGGGGGGGGGGGGGGGGGGGGGGGGGGGGGGGCTACAGCTACAACCAGAGGTTTAGGACCAGACAGTTTGAAAGAATGGGATTCAAATGACAGGGGGGATTGAATGGATAGCAGACTGGTTTTGATGTTCTGACGGTGGACAATGGCAATTCCACCACCGTGACCATCCGGATAAGATATGAATATCTGGCAGGTGTGGTTTGATTTAATAAAAAATAATCCAGAGGTTTTTGCCAAGTTTAGGTGAGACAGATAAAAAATCAAGCTTATTGTCCGTTATAAATTCTCTGAGGATGAGATGTAACCTCACTTCCTGTTTGGCGACTTCTCTGCTGATTGCAGTTGGCTGTAACAGACGAGTGGTTTATAACATTTAAAATCCATCTGATAACTGAAGATCGACATTTGTGTCCAGTGAAAAATGATAAAATCCAATATGGTGGAAAATCCAGTATGGCAGAAATTGATGTAACTCTGCTTGACCCACAGAATCCAATGGATCCTCATTACTCCATATGTTTAAAAAGTGAATGGGATGGAGGAGGCCAGCTGGTTGTGGATAGTGTCAATTTTATTTAGGAAGAAACATCAGAATTCATTGCATTTGTCAACGGTGAAGGAGTGAGAGAGGTGGTGTTATAAAAGTTGACCAGTTTGGTGGGGGAGGCGTTCTGCACGAGGGTGAAGTCTGAAATGCTTTCGGAATCCAATGGATCCTCATTACTCCATGTGGTTAAAAAGTGAAATGCGTTAACGTACCTCTAGTTTGACCTGTTGGTGCTGCCAGAGGGCCTCCTGCTGAGAGCTTTGCTACATTCCTACACAGTCTTAACCTACCTATTTTGTGTGACCACCTGAATTTAGCTACAAAGAATATACAAAGCTGTTAATATATGTGTATGTGTGAGAATTTGTTCTTTCATGTTCTTTTGTGCAACATATATCAAAGTATCACATATTTCATCTGTGAAGAGTTCTGAGGTTCCAGTGGCTTAATTATTCTTGCTTTTTTTTGTCATGTCAATTTGAACCTCGGCAGAACCCAAAATCCCCTTCAAGAGGAAGCTGCAGGATGTGCAGGTGCAGGAGAAGGCCACAGCATTGCTGTCCTGCGAGGTGCCTGTGGCAGCCACTCAAGCCAACTGGTTCATGGAAGAGACGCGCTTGGAGGACAGCAGCAAGTATCACATGGAGCAGCAGGGCACCCTGCGTCGACTCACCATCCACAACGTCTCGACCAATGATGACGCCGTCTACATCTGCGAGACGGCCGAGGGGAGCCGCACGGTTGCTGAGCTGACTGTCCTTGGTAACTGACACAGAATCAGACAGACCAGCCTGCTTTTACTGACATGCTGAGCCGACTGTTCTTGGTAACTGACACAGAATCAGACAGACCAGCCTGCTTTTACTGACACGGCTGAAGTCTATTTTTATATGTCTAAAAGAAACACCACATAAATAATAATATAAGGGGATCTTCCCGGTGGGGTAAAGGTTTTTAAAAGAGATGGATTCCTGAGATGGGAAGGGTTATTGCAAAAACAGGCACATCATTATAATTTGCATCGTAATATGTAATATGTTCAAGATTGCCCTGATTGCTTATTGTTCTTGTATTTTGCTTTCAGGTAACATCACGAAGAAACTCCCACGCAGGACTGTTGTCCCTGTGAGTGATACAGTAATATTCTGTGTTGAGCTCGAAAAGTCTTGTGAGGCCTCTTATTGGACAAGAAATGGCGTTAAGCTGCTTGAAGACACTCGCATCAGTATTGCACACAGTATGCGACAGTACACCTTAACTATACATGAGTGCACCGCTGAAGACTCCGGAGAAGTAGCTTTTGTTGCAGGGGACTGCAAGACCTCAACTTATTTCACTGTCACTGGTAAGGCTACCTACAAGCACAGGCACTTGCCAGTTGCCAGTTGCCAGGAGTTCCCCTCCAAACTTTTGAAATAGTTTTGAAATAAATACAATTAAATAAATATAGCTAAATAAACAGTGGCATGCTGGGTGAAAGCAATATGAAATATAACCAGTAAC
This sequence comes from Clupea harengus, assembly GCF_900700415.2. Lineage (NCBI taxonomy): Eukaryota > Metazoa > Chordata > Actinopteri > Clupeiformes > Clupeidae > Clupea > Clupea harengus. Next base: position 905,739 of record NC_045173.1, on the reverse strand, counting down.
AGCTAAGATGTCTCCTTGTTTGTATTTTATTTTGGTTTTCCCACCAGCACCAAGAAAGCACCCACCCGATGCCCCCGTCGACGCTGTGGTACGGAACAAGACCGATTCATCCATCACTCTGTGCTGGTCACCTCCAGACAGTGATCGTCCGGTGCCCATCAAAGGATACACGATCGAAAGGAAGAAAGTGGGAGCTCAGACCTGGTTGAAGTGTAACTCGACGAGCACAGTGCCCTACACACACTACCAGGTCACCAACATCACAGAGGAGGGCAGCTACACGTTCCGCATCTCTGCTGTGAATGACTTTGGCCAGAGCTCCTGCCTGGAGGTTCCTGGAACATTCTACCTTGGTGAGAGAGTCACTATATTTACGTATACATTGCCTTGCAGAAGTAGTCGACAACCACCATAACAACATTTGTGTTGAACATTTATGCTCTAGTACATTTGCAAAGGCAATACAGTTATTTGTCTGCTACCATTAGAAATCAGTCATTTTAAAACCGAAATATACTACTTGCAAGTATTCAAACCACGGTGCTTTTGAGTTCAAATGATCCTTTTGATAATGTTGTTTTTCATCCCTCTTTTTTCCAATTGAAATGAATGGGAGCACTTTTGCCTATTGCTACTCACTCTGCCAGCGGTGGGCTACAGTAACGTTACTCACTCTGCCAGCTGTAGGCTACAGTAGGTACAGATGGTAGCATAACGCTATAATCTGTCATTTCAAGCACGTCATTACGTTACATATCTGGCTGGGATTTTCCAGTATGTGATACCAATGGTCATATGGCACTGAGTACAGTAGATAGATAGATAGATAGCATCACTGCTTTCTAAGCGGTAGACACAGGCTTGATTACCGGCCAATCGCTTTGGACAAAATTTTTTGCTAAATACCTGAAATTCTACCTAGCAGATTGTTTAATTCTCTGGGACCATCCAAACATTTTATTGCTCATCTGCTGTCTTTTTCAAAGACATAGATACCACCACCAATGGGGATTGACAGTCTATATTTCAGCTTAATTCAAAGAGACAACAATAACTAATGTTAGCCACTCAAGTAGCTCCAGCCAACAGCTAACAAGGTAACATACAGGCCCCTCCATAATGACTGGCACCCCTGGTAAAGATGAGTAAAAAGTGTTGGTGTTGGTGAATTAGCTTATTCTTACACTGAAATAATGAGACATATCCGACCTTTATATCAAGTACATTTTATTCTAAGAAAAAAACCTCACCAAGAAATAATTATTTTGAACTAAACCGCATTTAATACTGTGAACAACCTCCCTCCCAATAAAACAGCACAAAGTGTTCTCCTATAACATCTTATAAGGTTGGAGAATATAGAGCAGGGAATTCCTAAACATTCCTAAATGGAGGAAAAACATCCCCACAACATCAGACCTTCCTTTTTCATCTGACCATAGAACATGGCTCCAGTCAAAGTCCCAGTAGCGTTTAGCAAACTCCAGGTGCTTAGGTTTGTGGTTACATGACAGAATAGGCTTTTTTCTGGCATGCCTTCCAAATAATGTGTTAGCATGGACGTAGCTGATTGTTTTTTTTTAAGAAATGAAGCAACCGGCATCACTGGATTATTTACAGCCTACAGCTGATGATGTGCTTGTGTGAATTCACAATGCCAAGTTACATTAATGTCTGTGACAACAAACCACTTATCTAGATAGCATAGCTAGTAGGCCATAGCAGTGCCAGCCAACAGCTAATGTTAGCTAACTTAGTCGACAATATACGACAGGGTACTAACATTACTTTGTGTCCACATATCTGCTCAAATTATGTCATTGTCAATCAAGTGGTGAGGTCACTTTAGACAGATATTTAGAAATTGTGTTGTCCTAACACCACAAAGCACTCACAAAGCTATCACAATCATTGAAGGCAGTGGGAAATAAGGCTGTTTTTTTAAGCTTCTTTTTGAAACAGTTTACAGTTGGGTCAGATCTGATATCCATGGGGAGATGGTTCCATGGCCAAATGCAGCTTTCACCCTGTTGAGTTTCAGCTCTGGGCACCACCAGCTCCTGCAGATCAAACATACCTACCAGGTTTATATTCAGCAAACATTTCAGAGATATATTTAGGGCCCAGACCATGTAGTGCCTTATACACAATAAGTAATACTTTTCATTAAATTCTGCATCTGAGCAAAGACCTGGGAAATGGAGTAGTGTGCTCTTTTTTCTTCGTTTTTGTTCCAATTCTAGCTGCAGCATTCTGAATCAGCTCTAGCTGTCGAATGGACTTGTTTGAAAGGCCAGTGAGGAGAGGCCTGCAGTAGGTTTCTTGCTTAGACACAACATCTCTGACCTTAGCTAATGTTTTTGAGATACCAACAAGCTGATTTAGTTGTGGCTTTGATGTGGTCACTGAAGTCCCTATCCATATATGCCAAGCTCTTTGACATGAGTTGGAGTCTTTAGTGCCCTAGATTCCAGGCGGACACTGAGTTCCAACCTTCCTTCTTTGTTCCCAAACAGAACTATGTCAGTCTTTATTTTTATTTAATTGAAGGCACAGACCGATGACTTAATGAAGCCGAAGTCATTCCGTGAGAGAACTAAATAGATCTAGGTGTTTTCTGCATAGCTATGATAAGCCTCAGTACTCTTGAAAGATTAGGCCAAGACGAAGCATGTGTAGTTTAAATATAGCATGGCGGTGTCCTCTGATTTATAGGCGCTGATAGGGACAGAATAACCCCTGCCTTCTGAACCATCTAAAGACCATTCCTGAGAGTCTGACACAGTTTCAATACTGTGTTGACGAAAGCCTGACTGGAGGTTGTCATAGTGGCCATTTATGTTTAAGTGGTTACTGATTTAGATTTGATTTAAAACTACTTTCTTGATAACCATGCCTGTAAAGGGGAGGTTTCTCTGTTTCAGGAGAGTTTTGAAAACTGCAGTCTTTGCTGATGCTGGGCAAATGCAGTGAACCATTCACAATTTGAGCAACAGCTCAAATGCTAAACAGCTGAAACTTTGTCGGTTGTGGGCAGAGTGTTGGGACCGCATGTATATGGCTTATCCTCACAGTCCTCTAGCTGTGTATTCTGTGTGTTCGCTCTAAAAGGCAAACGTAGTGTTCTTACAGTCCTGACTCTGTAAAAGGCAAACTTAGTGTTCTTACAGTCCTGACTCTGTAAAAGGCAAACGTAGTGTTCTTACAGTCCTGACTCTGTAAAAGGCAAACAAAGTGTCTCGGACTGAGCCATACTCTATTCTAGCCAATCAACACGTTGCTTCACAAGCATGGAATAAAGGTGTGTCATTGAATTGGCTGTTGAGCTCAAATATCAACATGCTTTTGCAAGAATCACGGACTGCACTGCACCTGTTTTAATATATATAATCGTTAAGCAGTGTAAGAAGTCGAACACTATCAGAAACTAAGAAAGTATATCTTTTTTATCTGTGTGGTGTTTTCTGAAAGCTTATATGTTCTAAATACACAAAACAAGGGATTTCCAATATTCTACAATTCTGGCCCCACAAAAACAAACACAGGTTCTCCTCACTCCAAAGGCAGGCTGGTCTGCTAGCGATGCTAAAACAAACCCAGGTTCTCCTCTCCAAAGATAGGCTGGTCTGCTAGCATTGCTAAACGGCACAGTCATGTGACAGGTCGACCCTTCTTATCACCTCTGGTCCAAGCATGCTCTTGCACATATGCAGACTAAGTGGCACCTAATAATCTAAGTTACACACACACAGAAACACAGAAAAGCCATGTTCCTGCTTACATAAGCACATGATTCATACAAGGTATATATCTATACAAGGCACTTAATTAATATATTCTGAAGTCATTAACAGTGTTTCGAGATGATCTCGATCAGCATGTTTTTCATGACCTGCTTGAAATCTCTTCTTCTCTACAGAACCAACAGCGGACATAACCAAAGGCCTAGTGTATACCAGTGGCACGGCTGGGGGGGAGGTGTCCTTGACAGTGGAGCTGTCTGCTGTCGTCTCAGGCTCCTGGAAGATAAACGACACGCTCCTGCGCAGTGGCTCTGAGTACCTCATCACCCGCTCCAAGGCGGCTCACACACTTCTCATCCGTAACGCCACTCTGGATCTCAATGGGGCTGAGGTCAAGTTTGTTGGTGGAGGCTCGGAGAGTGTTTGCACACTTACAGTGAAAGGTAAGATGTGAGTGAGACAGGAGTGTATAGGGTGAGCAGCCTTCAAGGTTATTATTATTATTATTATTGAAACAAATATTATCTGTATTATAATATCATATTCAATATTATGTATGCATTTTTGTTGTATCTATAGCCGTTTAACATGATTTGTAAATTGCTTTGGACAAAAGCATCTGCTAAATAACATAATCCAACCATAATCTTAACCATGACCCTTTGGCAATAGAGCTCCTCATGACAGCCATTCTGTGGCCCATTTCACTTTTTTAAGACACTCCTGTAAGACAAGGCCCAAAGACACAATCTGTGCCCCCATGGAAGTGTGTTTGCCTTTATGTGGAGATGGAAGTGTGTTTGCCTTTATGTGGAGAGCACAAGAGAGATGGAAGTGTGTTTGCCTTTATGTGGAGAGCACCAAAGAGATGGAAGTCAGAGATTGCCAGTTGCAGGCTTGTCCCGGATTGGAATTTAAATCGGACCAATGGCCTACAAGGAGTTCATTTTCACTCCATTTCCAAGGACAGTTTATACTTACAAATGGCTGAAAAGACAACTGATATGTATAAAAGGCCACGCATAGTAAAACCATAGGAAATGACATTGGAAGCAGGCAGCAGAACAGGGTGCACAGGCTTTGAAGCCTGGACCTCACGTTAATCAGGTGGCCACCTTAGTGACGGAGCCCCATGTGTGGCATGGAACAAGGATAGCCAGATGCTTTCACTGTGGGAAGCTACACGCGGCTAACAGCTGCTTATTTAAACACTGTTTTGATTATATTAAATGCCATTCAATGTAAATGCTAGGCGGTTAGTGTCAGGTTGCGCTGAAGTCCTTTACAAGCTAACTAACACATTGAGCGAGATGGCCAGCACAGACTCAAGCTAAACATTCAAGCTGCAGAAATGCATTGGAATCTCAGCCCTTGTTATGCAATCCGTGGTTTGAGCAGAATATCAGAGCAAATTAAATGAGCACTCATAAACTAGATAATTGGGCATTTCATTATGATTTAAGTACTTCCCTTTAGCATGTGATAAGATGTGTGCGTCATGTTGCATTACATAAAAAATTCCAGAGATTAACATTTAGAAATTGAGTGAACTAAGATGAAGGAAGTTTACAGCAACGACCTTCTATACAAAATTCGTTCAAATACTACGGTAATCCAAAAGACGAAATACTGATGTAGCTTATCTAGGCACATATGCTGATGTATCTTAGCTAGGCACATAGTATGCTGAAACCATTTATATCTTTTAGTAGCGATATATTCAGCAGCTTGTCCAATCATGGCATCCATCAGTGCTGCTGAGGCACACAGTCATGTATGTCCATGCCATCCCTCAAATCACACACAGCCCTGGTAGGAACCGTGGAGCTGAATCATTGCCTTGTGTTGTTGTTGTTGTTGTGTTGTTGTTGTTGTTTGAAGTGGACACAGGGGCATCAGTTATTAGTGAGGACAGAGTTGAATGACTAGCGCTTAACTTGCACTTCAGCAGTTACATTCCTGCACTTATTTTTCCTTTTTTCTAGGT
>NC_045173.1:475000-530000 GCF_900700415.2 Clupea harengus | reverse complement strand
TTAAGGAAAAGGAATGGGTCTTGGCCTTTGGTGGCTTAAATGGCGGGAACTTCAGCTTTCTATTTCCCAACACAAGTAGCTTTGCTCATGTTTCTATTTCCCAACACAAGTAGCTTTGCTCAGGTTTCTATTTCCACACTAGATCCACATCCACAAGGTGTATACTCTGAACTCCCAAGTTTGCTTGTCTCATTGAAATGTATTACCCTATACTTCAACTACTTTGAGAGAATCTAGATAGTCTCCATAATCGTTATAGAATAAAAGAGAATGTTCTTGGCACTGCTAAACACAGGTCAGTAAGAATGTCAGGAGGACTTTTGAACGAGAGTAGAAACAATGGCATTCTACGGTTTAGATTGAATACTATAATATAATACAAATAATACTTTGAATGTGTTAATTGATCATTTATATGCTTTATACCAATTTGTGGGGATATATGCACTATATTGTATAGAAGCTCTCTATCAGTGAAAGTCATACAGTAATCTGGTGCACAGACATCATGGTCCACATCATTGTAATAGTGAACATGTAGTGCACTATGGAAGTTTATATGTTTTATATATATATATATATATATATATATATATATATATATATATATTATAGTAGATATGATATTAGTCTGTTTATGATCTGTAAATATCCCTTATATCAGAGGGCAACATGTTTATGGAACACAAGTAGATATGATATTAGTCTGTTTATGATCTGTAAATATCCCTTCTATCAGAGGGCAACATCTGGCATCTAGTGTCGTGCCCTTGGATGACGCACATTAGCATATCAGGGTCAACACCAATGCACCAATGATTCTAAATCTGAGCGTGATCCTATCTGTCTGTCTGTCTGTCTGTTTTCTTTGGTGCAGATAGAGGAGTTTCGGAGACTCCGGTCACATGTCAAAGGAGCGGAGTTGCCCGAGGGGAATGACGGCATGTTGGGAGACAACTTCCGGCCCACCCAACCCCTCAGTGACAGGGTAGTCAGGGCGGCCTTCCAGTAGAGGCTCCGCCTCTGGGACCCAACGTGTCATATCCTGGTGGCAAGTCCAGTTTGTTTTAAAACGATTGTCATATCAGTTAATGATTATTAATATAATTCCCAATATATAAGAATAATTAGTGAGCCCGAGGCAAAGGGCTCCCAGATGAGTAGTACACTGGATATTCCTCTGCCAAGTCCATTATTTGTGTGTACTGCTGGGACACCTCCACGGCCCTTACCACACTTACACCACACTCACCACGTAACCATATGGCCCTCGGAAAACGTTCTGTACCAATTTGTGTTTGTACCAAAAATACAAGACAATTTTCTGTATGAATGTTAGCACTTTTCACCTGTGACCATTGTTTACTGTTGTGGTCCAGAGAATTGATATAGAATGGGTTTCCATGGTGATATTGACCAGATCCATGTGTGGGGTGTCCAAACATACACCTCAGAGCCAATCAGAAAAGGGTATTGTTCATTGCTACGGCGTAAAGATTTGAGTTACTCATCATATCAGTCTTTCATGTCTGAATTCAACTTACATATGTATATCTTAATTAAACTTAAATAGGTATATCTTACTCCAAATCTGAATTAAACTTAGATATGTATATCTTACACCAAATCTGAATTAAACTTAGATATGTATATCTTACACCAAATCTGAATTAAACTTAGATATGTATATCTTACACCAAATCTGAATTAAACTTAGATATGTATATCTTACTCCAAATCTGAATTAAACTTACCGTATTTTCCGGACTATAAGCCGCTACTTTTTTCCCACGCTTTGAACCTCGCGGCTTAAACAACGATGCGGCTAATTTATGGATTATGATACCTGTGACTGTATACGGTGCCTTTGTGTTTACGGTGGCTTTGTGGAGCTAGGATGCTAGCATGGATGCAGCCGCATGGATGCTTAGCTCCACGCGATTTCTCAGTATCTCTCAATAACTTAACTAATGTCAAAATAACCACAGTCTACCAGCGTAGACAGAACACAACTCAAAACACTTTAGAACATAAAATAAAAGTTTACAACAATACAAATCCAGTCTTCAAGTTCTTTAGCTCACTGGTTTCAAACTAGCGTCTGTCTTCAATCTAACGTTCTAGCTTCTGATTGACTCTTGCGACTGTGCGCTCTTAAAGCAACAGTGCACTTATCTAACTGGCAAAACGAACTATTGTATTAGTTTTGATATTCATTTTAGCCTGTGTAAAGTTAATTTGTTTCAATGTTGCGGTAGGCACCTGCGGCTTATAGACATGTGCGGCTTATTTCTGTTAAAAATAATTATTTTTAAAAAATTTAGTGCGTGAGGCTTATATTCAGGTGCGCTCAATAGTCCGGAAATTACGGTAGATATGTATATCTTACTCCAAATCTGAATTAAACTTAGATATGTATATCTTACACCAAATCTGAATTAAACTTAGATATGTATATCTTACACCAAATCTGAATTAAACTTAGATATGTATATCTAACACCAAACTGTGACTGGATGCTGAATGAAGGGTGACAATAAGCCCTTCCAACCCCCCCCCCCTCCCCCCAGCCCCCCCGATAAAGATAGTGTCTTATCCCAGGTGCCAAGGCACGTCCGTGAGTAGTAGAGGACAGCGTGGGTCAGGGGTCGTCCTGCCAGGTTCTTTAAATGTTCTTGGTGGAATTGGGTCATGATCTCCCATTGGTTCTACATACCTCAAAACAATGAAGTAATGGCAAAACTGAAGTCATGGAATAACCTCATTCTCTCTCTAATCTAGGGCTTTCTGCAGCTCTGGGTACAAGATTAGCTATTTCTGTTCACCCGAGGGAACACCTGAGTCTCTTTTGCATATTACTCATTTGGATTTAGGTCGTGGAGACGTGCTCCACTGGGTACTGCTCATATTGAAACACGTTTTTGTACTGAAACATATTTTACAGATGAATTCATACACAATGAGGTTAACCTAAGTCTGCACCTTGTAACATTGTTGTATTAGATAAGGAAACTAGTGTTGATATCTGTGGGTTGTGTTATATAACGGGATGTAAGATGGCTTCCCTTCAGTCATCCAGACATTTAACAGTGGAGCTCCAGAAACCTTCTTCTTGATCTACCAAGCATTCTCTGTTCAATTGAGTTGGGTCAGTTTCATGAATGTATTGGCGATGTGCAGGGGTGCACAAAGCAGCTTTTGTCCAGACCTCCAGGGGACGAATACCTTCCAGCCTGAGGCAGGGAGGCGGGGTTATTGTTCCTTAGAATGGAATTCTGAAAAGTCATGTGACCAGTCCAGATGCTATTGACATGACCAGAAAGCTTTTCAAACGGCAACAAACATCAAAGGCACAGTCCAGTTTGCAGGTCTATATGCCAAGGAATAACCTTTGTATATGATTAACTGAATATACTAGTGCAAACTTGTGAGAGCTACTGTATCACAAAATAGTCTCTCATTCAAGTAATGTTTTTTCTGCTTTCTTTCTTTCTTCAGAGGAGCTAGGTGAGAGAGTCAGAGCCATCTTATCTGACATTAACATGGAGAAGCACCACGGAAGCTTCCAGAGGACCTGTACAGTCACTGACGTCACCACTGAAGAGCTGGCCCTTGCTGCGTAGAGATTCGCTTATGAACTGAGATGCTCAAAGCTCAGTGACGGGTTCATATTTCAGACAGCTCAATGTATGGTTTTGAAGAATTATTACACAGTCTGTAGCTGAATGTAAATCACAAATAATGTGAAGAGCTCATGTGAAATAAGAATATATATAGGACACGCATTGAATATAAGAACAACAGATATGTTTTAGACAACAAACCTCCATTAGACAGTCACGAGAAAAATCCACCCTTTTCCACAGTCCTTGTATGAAGATAGGGTTTTTAAGAAATGCAAGTGATACATGAAGCAAAGTGAAGCAAAATTAAGACAACCTCTTAGTTTATGGATTACCTTGTCAATCATATAAAAACTCAACATTTATAATTAACATAGAAAGCTCCATAATGATTATGTCTGGATCATTTTTTTTCTGCGTTCCATGGTCATGTCACAGTAAAGATTAACTTCATTCCCGAGGAATCATATTTGTGAATGTGTAATGAATGTGCTTCTATTTAATATGATGTAATAAACGTCTAGATTAAAATACCTCAGTGGTGACAGTGATATGTTTTCCAAGGATTAACAACAGTGTTTACAGCTGGTTGGATAGTTTAGGTTAATTAAATTAGCTTTCACCAAAAAGCTTCATTCAAGCATTCTGTCTTGTTTATAATTCAGAACATAAAGAAAGATAACCCTTGACTAAGATAGGACGACCACTACAAGGACTAGGTGAAGAATCCAAAGGCCCTGTGTGAAATGAACGTAGATGCATACACGCAAAGCTGAAAAAGGGCAAAAGGAAATGTCAAAATGGCCGACAGCGTCATGCTAGACACACACTGTGTATTGACTGTAGTCTTCTAAGGCATTGTACACATAGACTCTCTCTGTCTGAGACAATGAGTTAGATCTAACTCTGCCCTATCTCTGATCTAACTGCATCAGCAAACAAACTATTGTCAGGTGATTAGGACCTCTCCCATTTAGACAACAGATAGCATTAAGTGTCCCTTAAGGCTCTTTAACCTCAAGACTTTACCTAGGGTATAGCTATTAATCACACCACTTCGAAGTCTTCTCCCTCTTGGTAGCTAATGTCATGTTGTTAAGATCCAGCTGCACGTGGCCATGTTCACGGTAATGCCTCAAACTTGAAGTCGGTGATGATGGGTCATATGAAACTATATTGTTAAGTAAACAAAGCACATATGCTATTTAGAGTCTTCTGACTGAACATTATCCGATAACACAGAACCATCTTTATTATTGCAAAGTATTATTCTTATTGTATCCATAAATCCATATTGAATGATTCAAAGATGATCTAAAGAATAGAAAAAAGCTGAGTAAGAGACGTACATAGCCTGTGACATAAACCTGTGGCTGATCATGTAATCAACGCGTGGCAGCTCGCTCTAGCCATCATTTGCGATGCTGAAGGGTATCATGCATCACAGGCAATCATGGAACCGCCGACCGGCATTAAAAGGAATCAAATGTTTAGCGATCAGGAAATTGACATAGGCTCCATGCTAATGTGTGCCATGAAACAGGGAGGTAATACAGGGTAGTAACTCCACACCACTCAAATACTATTTGTGCTGCTACAACACACAGACTCAACCGTGTGGCAGGCATCTACACGTAGGGAAGTGGATGAAGTGACAAGATAGATAGATAGATAGATAGATAGATAGATAGATAGATAGATAGATAGATAGATAGATAGATGGATGGATGGATGAAGTGAAAAAGCCATGGCAAGGCATTAGAAGGCAATGAAAAGTAAAGGATGTTTTTAACATGGCACAAATGAGCCAATCTGCTGCTCAGAAAACTGCTTCCATTGTTTTTGGAAGTTTATCTTCTTCACGCATCTAAATCATATATTTAGTATAGTCTATTTCAAATAGCAGCACTGAACAGAAGAGGTTCATAGATTACGAGGAGGCTCTCAAGGTGACCCATGTCTTGGTCAATTAAAAAGGTCCTTTAAGCTCTGGTAACATCTATTCAAATGTTAGGGTTTGGTGAACATTACTGAAGAAGTATAAATGGGGGAAGAACAAATGTTTTGTAAGCGAGTGGCAAAACGGTGAGCCGTTTGTCTTTACTTGACCAAGTCATTTTTCACATTGAGAACCTTCTCGTAGGCTTATGAACTTCTTCTATTTAGTGCTGATATTTTAAATAGACTATAACATGAAAGATAATGCTTCTCTATATAACATAACAACACTAACATTGTTCATTAGACAGCTCATTGCGGAATTTTCTTATCATTATTAGGTCTTCATTTGGATATAATGACATGTCTAAATAAACAAGCTTAAGATGTGGGCAATTTGGGGAAATGTTCTAATTGACTGCATAATTGACTGTTGTTGTTGTTGTTGTTGTATTAACCCTAAAATCCGAAATTGTATCATTCCACGGCTGTCATCCTTTCCATTCTAGTTCACCTTACACCAGACTTTCAACAAAATTATGAAATAATAAATATTCAGCCAAATTAAGTTATGTATAATATATACAAAATTTATAAAATCTAAGTCAGATTCACAGCACAAGACAGACCATCTAAAATGAAGCCTTGATATAGTTCTCCTTAGGTCTATTTCATCTGTGTTCACTTTAACAGATGCTGCCCTATGCTGTCAGACGTTTCCATTCCAAAAAGACAGCTTTCCTCTCTACTGTTTGACCAGCAGGAGGAGCTCTCGTTCCATATATGATGTATGTGAATAGGCTGCATGATGGTGAGGAGGTCAATATCATGGTCCATCAATAGGGATCCAATTAATCAATCAGACATGGAGAGATGGGAAGAAAATACGTTTAGTTTCATGTAATCTGCCATTTCCTCAGATTTACTAAATGTAAGCCTGTTTCCATACATAACCTTTTTAATATGTATACTTTTGCACAGTTTTGTCAGCTTGTCATGATATAAGATCATTTTTATTTTGCACTACAATATTTTTCATTGAGCAATGCTGCCTTTAGTTTTGCAGTTCACGTAGTTACATATTTAGCCTAATTTAGGGATTTCATCGGCATGTTGGGGTATACTTACTTTGGGGTATACTTTCAAACAAATAAAAAGTAAATGCATGCAAATAAAAGAAAAACATATGATGTCTAAAATTTGACAAATCATTACAACAATATTTGTTGCTTCCCCATGAACAGAAGTTTAGCCACAAGCAGCAATAAGTAGTCACCATTGGCTACTTGATGTCATCATGTCAAGCCCTGACAGCAGGTTTTATGACACATAATTGTATATAGGGACAGTTCTGTAAAGTCCACCAAGAGGTGATGCTGTTGCCCACAACTACAGTGCAAACACCTGTGAACACACAGAGATTACATACAAGGTAGCTACGTGTAAACATAGCTGCAGTCTCCTAGTGTTAGCGCTCGGCTAATACATAAGTAGCTGGCTACCTTGGCTAGCTGCCTTGGCTACATAGTTCAGGAAAATAACAAATGTACCCACATGTTACTTTTCAGTCCTTTCAACTCCCTCAGCTGTCGTCATCATCACCTCCTGATCTCCTGGGGCTGCTTTGGGTTGAAGAGCTAGGTTATAGCTCCTTATGCTAACTGCCACAACACCAGCTAATGGTGATGTCTGTGCTAAACTCTGACTATAGCTCTGGGGACCTGGAGGCCTTGAGGAAGTCCCGGTATGACGGAAAGCCATCAGAGATGCCAAAAAAGCCTACAGGGACAATCTGGAGTCACAATTCCGACCCTACACGGATGTTGTGTGGACTGCGCTTCATCACAGACTACAAAGGGAGAAATAACAGTGATGTCCAGCCTGATGCCTCTCTTCCCGACGACTCAACACCTTCTACGCATGGTTTGAGGCGAGCAACACCCTAAACCAGTCCGCAGTCCCCACCTGCTTCTAACAAGCGATCGTCATTCCCGAACCAAAGAAATCTCCCATCACCTGCCTGAATGACTACTGCCCTGTAGCACTGACCTCCATCATTATGAATTTCATGTGAAAACACCACTGTTATACTATGTTATAACACTCTATTTAACTCTGAAGTTAGTTGCGGTTGCATGATTTAGCAAAGGACTCTATGGAATGCCGGTCCGATGGGTAGGGTGTAGTTTATTCAGCATATTCTATGCAACATACCTGAAGCACATGTCGGAGCGGGAAAAACGTCCCAAATAATTCCCAAGCAACAAGTTGTGGAAATACTGAACACTTTATTCCAGAGCAGTTTTCAGCTACTGAGGTGCTCCATGGAACATCTCATCGGTTCCGAACAAGTTCTGCAGGACAGGAGACTCTCACACGAGGGAGCTGCCATCTCTTTTATAGAGATCTGGCTTCTCTCATCTTTCCTCTATGTCATGACCTCATTCAACCAATCAGCATGAGTCACTTCCAATGGGGTTTCTAGCCAGCCTCCTTGTACAGTTTCACTGGCCTTTCCGGATCCTCCGCCAATATCTCAGCATAGCCAGCCATACTGGTTGCCTCTTTTTAAAATGGTGGCCAGTCTCTGCCCTGCCTCTGCTGCAACCATTTTACCACAGAATCGTACTCCTTTTTAGAAGTCCATGTTCCAGCATTAATGATTCAAACTACAACACACTTCTACAACAGTCTTCTACACCTGCATCATCGAGTCCATCCTCACCTCCTCCATCACCGTCTGGTACGCTGCTGCCACTGCCAATGACAAAGGCAGACTGCAGCGTATCATCCGTTCTGCCGAGAAGGTGATTGGCTGCAATCTTCCATCTCTTCAGGACCTGTTCGCCTCTAGGACCCTGAGGCGGGCAGGTAAGATTGTGGCCGATCCCTCCCACCCGGGTCACAAACTCTTTGAGGTTCTTCCCTCCGGTAGGATTATGCGGTCCATCAGGACCAAAACCTCACGCCACAAAACCAGCTTCTTCCCGGCTGCAGTTGGCCTTATTAACAAGGCCCGGGACCACCACCTGACCTGGACTCTTATCCCACCCCCACACCCTAAGTCTGTGTTACATTAACACACATTACATCGCACATTGCTCATTCACATTGCACTCCTGTTTTGCTTTTTGCACTCTACTTTCCACTTTACTTTTTTTATATTCATTGTTTATATATTTGTATCGTATATATTGTGTCTTTTTGGTTCTTATGTGTAGTACTTTTCTAATGTGTAGTACTTATTTGTGATTTTATGTTATGTGTAGTACTTATTGTGTTTCTATGTTTTTATGTTTTATGTTTACTGTATGCACCTTCACACCAGAAAAAATTCCAAGTAGGTGTAAACCAGAGGGACATCTGTCATAAAATAAAATAATGTAAGTAATCTCAGGATTTTTGGAGTTTAGTTCAGCGTGGAGACAGAGAATACTCAGAGCCTACCCGACAGTAAGGTGTTGGCATTTATACAATTCAGTCAGGTAGGAGAATACAGGGGAGTGGTCATAAGACCACCCTATAAGCTTATGACGGGAAGGCGAGACAACGGGGGATTTCCCCTGTGGGGGACCGGGTCATCTGAGGGGGGGGGGGGGTGGAGTGAGGACAGAGGACAAAAGGTGAAGGGGAGCTTAAGTGGAGAGAGTCTCCTGCTTCAAGTTCCTCAGTGTGTTCATCAATGAGGACCTCTCCTGGACCAGTCAAAACTGCCTAAAAGCATCTATACTTCCTGAGGAGACACAAGAAGTTTGGCAGGTCTGCCAAAACTACTCTCACCACCTTCTACAGATGCACCATTGAGAGCATTCTCACTGGCTGCATCATGGCCTGGTCTGGTAGCTGCTCCGTGCTGATCGCAAGGCCTTCCAGAGTCAGCGGAGCACATCACTGGCTGTTACCGCCCCTCCGTGCACTGCAAAAAGTGAAATCTTAGTAAATCAAGGCAATATATGCTTGTTTTTGTCTGACAAGATATTTCTTCTTACCAGGCATTTTTTATGTTAGAGCATTTCACTTGCTTCAAGCGTTTCAGTCCTTAATAATCTTAATAAGGTTTTATTACTTGTTACTGAGATTCTATTACTGGTTCTGAGCACGTTAATGCTTGAAACTAGAATTGCCATAATTATAAGGCATTATAAGTACAAAACTGCTTTGTCAAAGTCAGAATTTCTTATTTCAAGCATCTTAGCACAGCACAGCAATTATGTATTCCTGTAGACAAAATACTATACAGTGGAAAGACAGTATTAAAGTCAAACTTTTGCTTTAAGAACAGACTTTAGCAGGTTAAAGTGAATGAGGAAAACGTGCTTATATTCAGCAAATGCTAGCACCATCATCTTGAAATGAGGCTATATGCTAGGTAATTTATCTTGAAATCAGTACAACTACACTAAAAACAAGTACATTTGCCTGTATACCCAAAAGATTTAAGAATCATTTTCTCAATAAGTAGGAATATGTGCTTAAATTCAGCAAATGCTAGCACTATCATCTTGAAATGAGTCTACATGCCAGGCAATTTATCTTGAAATCTGTAAAGCAACACTAAAAACAAGTATATTTGCCTAAATACAAAAAAATGTAAGAATTATTTTCTCAAAATGTAGGAAAATGTGCTTAAATTCAGCAAATGCTAGGACCATCATCTTGAAATGAGGCTATATGCTAGGCAATTTATCTTGAAATCAGTACATCTACACTAAAAACTAGTACATTTGCCTATATACCCAAAAGTATTTAAGAATTATTTCTTATGATGCCTTAGAAAAGCACCGAAAATCATAGACGACTACAGCCACCAAAGCTATGGACTGTTCGCACTGCTGCCGTCAGGTAGAGGTTACCGGAGCATCCAGACGAACAGACTCAGTCTTTCCTCCAGGCCATCAGGCCTCTCAGCCAGCAGCATTCATCTCATTCCTCTCATGTTTACCTCACTGCTCGCTCTGGTCACTTCCTGTGTACATTCATGAACCATAATTTAAAGGAGACATATTATGAAAATGTTTACTGCTTCTACACATAGATTTGGGTATCTGGTGTCCCCAACCCAAAAACGCTGAAAAAAGACAATGTCTATGTCAGGAAAGATGTGATTCAGTAAGCCCTTCAGATTTTCTCCTCGCTGTGACGTCCCAGCAGGCGCTCATTAGAGAGCGCCCCCAAGCCATGTTGGGAGTCTACATCCCACCTGATCCGGTACCATTTTGTTCTTGCAAACATTGGATACGTTCGGATATGCTACCTAGCTCAATGAAGCAAACTCTATCTGCTCTGTAGTCAGCTGCACATCCATCCTTGTGCACCAAGCACTTTTCATCTGACTGTTTTGCCAACCTGGGCCAGTATAAGGCTGGACTCTCGACGAGAATGTGCTTAAAAGAGGGATCAGTACCAACTGTCAATTGCAGAAATGCAGACGTGGGAAATGTAAGTATTTTTTTTAATAGTTCTGGTATTTGCTTCTTTTCCCATTTAGCACTAGCTAACACTAACAGCTGAGGTAATAACTTAGAGTAGAAGTAGAAGAATGCTAACGTTAATTTTCTAGAAAATTGTTGCTGCAGGATCCACAGTGCCATTGGCTAACATTAAAGTTTGTTAGTTGAGGGTCTGCCGGATGACCTGCCACAGTTATCAACACTCTGTGTAACAGTAAAATGAGAGACTGTGTTAACAACGTCAGCATGTCAGGGTTGGGGGAAATGTGTTCTACTTTCATCTGTAATTTGGCAAACAGACGATTTTTGCCGTGTGTGGATATGTACTTTACAAATATAATTATTTTTCGCTTAACCTACAGTCTGCTCTTACCACTGATTTTATAAACCACCATAATGTGTTACTGTGCAGATTAAATATAGGTTATGCGGCTAAGCTAAACGTTGCTAGTTGGAGCTCAACTACTGTCATATGCTACTTTGATAGCATGCTCCTGTCTTCTTCTCCTTTTCTTCAGTTGTCTGTAGCACCTTAAAGCGCCACCAACAGGCGTGGGGGATGTACTACAGCTGAGTCAATCGGATTCGCTGGGTTCATGTGCACGCGATTTAAAAAGTTGATATGTGTGAAAAATGAACCCGGGTTCAGGCAAACTAGGCTTCGTCTGCATGGGGCCTTAGTTTGTGGGACCTGACTCTGGAGCCAACTGGTGTATAGCTGCAGCATTGCAATCACTAATGATTTGGTCAATGTTGCGTATTTTTTCTTTGTTTGCTGTGTGTGCTACGGTGAACCCTTAGACTAGCCTATTTGATGTTACTTGTACAGTTATGCGTTTGGATGTCTGTGGAGTGTAATCTGTGTCATACTTGCATATGTAAGTATATAGTGGCTACCGCGAACAGCATGAAATAGTTATCTTATCCAAAAGATATTCCCTTGTGTTTGTATTTGGATGGTGAGAGTTGTTAACAGCCCCCCTGCATATACAGTACCAGTCAAAAGTGTGGACAGACCTGAAGGCATCAAAACTATGAAAGAACACATATGGAATTGGGTAGTGAACAAAAAAGTGTTTATATATATTTTAGATTCTTCAAAGTAGCCACCTTTTGCTTTGATGACAGCTTTGCTTTGCGTTAATGCTAACGATGCAGATTATCATCTGCATGACAGTGATAGGAGAAACCATGGAAACGGATGATCACACCTAGAAAATAGGAGGGGTCCAAGCACTCATCCCTGGGGTACATCAGTGGAGAGGAGATGATATTTTCATACTTTTCCCTGCCAAGAAACACTGAATGAATGTCCACTGAGGTACGATGTGGGGTAAGTGTAGCGGGTTGCCGCGGGCTACAGAGCTGTGCAGTGAGTAAACATCCCTACCCAACATTTAAGAGACATGCTAGAGACAAACACGCCTGTCTCCCATGTCGAAGTTGTGACTTCTCTTTAT
The DNA here is from genome assembly GCF_900700415.2 of Clupea harengus. NCBI lineage: Eukaryota > Metazoa > Chordata > Actinopteri > Clupeiformes > Clupeidae > Clupea > Clupea harengus. Next base: position 517,529 of record NC_045173.1, on the reverse strand, counting down.
CAATTTTGATGACTTACATGAACAGTTGGTCACATTTGAGGTCATCTATAGAGATTTTCAGAGATTCAGAAGGGTTTTCACAAACCTCCTAGCACTACTGTACATGCCATCATTCATTTCAGCGTGTCAGTCACAAAGTGGTGTACAGTAGAAAGATTTTTCACTTGAATGAAAATAAGCTCAAATCAACAACCACAACAAATGTTTGCCCTTCACACTTAGCTTAGGCAATCTCACTGTGAGAGGAAAACTCCTGCACTGGACTCCAACCTAGCCACGGGACCTAGCCTAACGTTTAGTGTGCTTCCGCCAAGGGAGAGTAAGTAGGGCTGTGCAAACATAGGAACACACTGTCCCCCACTGCCCCACTGTGGGGAAGAGCATGAAATCATTTAGCTCGCTACCTGACAGCTAGTCAGGCTTACATATAGCCCCTTTAAAGATACATTTTTTGAATGGAAAGAAATTGTGCTATTTTTTATTTGACAACACAACATTTTTAAAGAGGCATATATTTCATATTATACAACACAAGAATAATTGTCTGTGTGCTCCCAATGCATTTGGTACCCAATAGCTAGTAAAAGGCCGTTTCACAACACATAAATAATCATAACACCTAGAGAGAGAGAGAGAGAGAGAGAGAGAGAGAGAGAGAGAGAGAGAGAGAGAGAGAGAGAGAGTAGGTGTGTGTGTGTGTATGTATGGAGAGAAAAATGACTCAAAATGATTTGTAAATGTACCATGATCCACAAATATGCAACAATTTACAAATGTGTTTTTCTATCCTCAAATACAGAACTCCTTACTTGACAAGTACTTGATAAACATACTTTGATTTGTACAAATTCATGTCTAATTTGTAAAAATACATCAATACTGTAAATCTGCATTCGTGGATCATCCAACACTCACATTCATCTGAGCTTCAACTGACATCCTTTTGAGACCTTTTCGCTTTTTCGCGATCCACACACAAATAGGTCTTGATCCAAATTTGTGTGTGTGTGTTAGAACTAGGAATAAGATTCAGAAGTCAGCACTGGTCAGGTTTATGATCAGTAAGGGTAAGTGGAGGAAGTAAGGGGAAGTCTGGCATTTGATCATAAATAAATCTTAGACACACAGTAATATAAGTATATTGTTACATTATCGGGTCCAATTATTACTTTTGTTATGCTTTTTTTTTTAACCCAGCTGATGTAATAACCATCCGATGTGATAATTTGTAACTTGTAATGTAATAATGTGCACTATGCGCAAAACATCATAACATTATTGGTTCAGAAATGTTATGACATTATTGGTGAGTCTTTATTGGCTTTTATCACATTAAGAAAGGGAAAAATATGACCTTATTGGCAGTTCTTACATTATTCGCTGTTATAGGTGTTTATATCAACTGTTGGAGGAAGGGATCTTTTTTACACTATTGTATTTTAATGTTGGCTCATTTGGTCAATAAACTAAATATACAAGTACACCTTTTAGGTCATATTTAAACCGATTTTCTGAAATTCAGAAGAGGTTCACAAACTTTCTAGTGCCACTGTAGTTTGCTCAACACAACAGTAAATAATAATAATAATAATAATAAAACTTTATTTATATAGCACCTTTCATGCAAAAGAATGCAGCTCAAAGTGCTTTAAACATAACATAGATGTATCCTTTTATAGCACATTCGCAGGAGCATTCACTGAAAAGGGCAGACAAAGAATGAAACATTTATCAGTCCTAAGCTGAAGCAGGTGAGATCCACGTAGTGCCTTTGATGTGAGTAGGAAGAACATCCAGAAACAAGTCAAAGAAAGTCAAAGTCCAAGAAGCGTTTTTGCTCAGTTGTGCCATTTTAAAAGCAAGTTTTTCTTTTCTTCACCTTTTTATGTCTTGCCATCTCTTTTTCACTTTACTCACTTCCCTACATGTAGCTGTTACAGCCACCCAAATAGATAGTATAATAGTATTTTTTCATCGGGTGTATAATTATGGCCCTGTTATATATGTTTGTTGACACCTGAGTAGCAGCTATATTTATTTCCTGAGCGCTAAACTTTAGTTTCCTTTTTCTGTTGGTTGGTGGTTCAATTATTCCATTCAGTTGCGCTCTATTCAATGATTCCATTCAACTAAGGGTTGCCGCAAATTTGGGTTAGAGAGTGGAGAATTTATTTGACATGTTTTGATTAGGCAGCCAACCACAGGTTTAATAAATTGAATGTAAAATGAAGAAGTAGTGTGCAGATTTGTCTGCAGACTGGCTAAGTCACTGTTTGCACTGCACTCTCGTTCACTAGATCATCTCAATCCCCTTCACTGGCAGTGTGTTCAGTATATATATATATATATCAGAGTCATCTGCTAAGTTATTCTTCAGCAGATAAGAGAGCTTAGAGTTAGCTAGTAGAGCTATTATTTGTAACTGGTATTTGCTGGTAAAACACATTGAAATGGAAAACCTGCACATCTCACTAATAATGTTAACTATGTAGATTATATTTATTTTGTTCAGTGTGTTGAGTGTAATCATCCTCCTACTCGTAAGGCTGGTCAGAATCTAGATCTCATTCTGTGATGCACTGCAGGAAAGGTACTGGTCACTGTGTTACACGTATCTGACCATTACTTTATTAGATTTACACTGTTTTACACGACCATTACTTTATTAGATTTACACTGTTTTACACGACCATCACTTCATTAGATTTACACTGTTTTACACGACCATCACTTCATTAGATTTACACTGTTGTAGGTACACCTGGAATTCGTCCATTGTGGTTGACTTTAATCAGTAACTTGTCTATGGGTTCCCCCGGAAACTACGTCAGGTTTTACCTGTCATAAAAATGTAACCTGATGCTTTTCTTAACCACGCCCACCTGAGCGTGGATAATAGCCGCATCTCCCAAGATGTGACCTCCTCTCTGTCGGCGCCCACCTGGCTAGGACCCCTCTCTCTCCCTCCGGGCATCGTCCGCGAGGAGCAAGCCTCTTGGACCTCCAACACCGCGTGAGCACACCGTCAACCGGTGAACAACCAACTCTCGTTGTTCTCACTTCTTACGGCCGACACACGCCTAAGATATCTCAGTCAACGAACTGCTCAGTGAGACGCAGTAAGTTTAGCGAAAGCAGCTAACGATAGACCTGCTAGCTAACTCTACCCAACGGGAACAGAAGGCAACTGCAACGTTCTGAGCGATCAAATCCTCCGACCTAAACTGCAGTAAAACAGAGACATCACAGCAAGGACAACTTTCTCCAGCTACGGACGGCATAATCTCTTCTGCCCTTTTCAACATCGGACTCGCCAGCACGACTCTTTTCATAAAGGACTGGTAACTCTGACATTAACTGGGCATTTAGCTATCCTAGCTATTCACAACCTGGCTAAGCATAAGACTGTTTACATGCCATTGTTCATGTGTTTCATATGTTTTGTTTACTGAACGTAACTGTGATATATATGTTCATTGTTAGCTGGTAGTTGGCTTCGCCACACCATCTAAGGGTTATCGTTAGGATTGCTTCTCAGACACATCGAGTCTTGCATGCATCACTAACCATTTCCCTCTTTCCTAACATGGCACCTTAATCGCGCACGATTACACATACATTGGCCTTCACATAGCCTCACAAGCGAAGAGAATACTCGAACTTCGCGCTGCATATAGGCTCGTCCTTGTTCACATCACATGTATGTTCGCGTACGTGCACACACATGCACGCGGAACTACGGTGATCAGACAAAGGAACACACACACACATTCTTTCTGGCGCGCTCCTAACAGCGCAACCCCGAGCTCACAAGCTCACACACACACTCCCTCTCGATTACACATACACCTATTCCTTCAATTCATTGGTTAGTTACATTTAGCTACATTACATATTGTGTGTTATTTTCTTATCATTGTGTAAATAAATACTTTGATTTATATACGCTGGTTTATTTAATGTTACACAAGAATGGACGTTGCCAACCTCTTCTATTCAGAATTCTAATGACCTTCAACTATACTATTAGTAAGGTAACTTTGGTTGTAGTTATTAATTTAATTATTAATCGGAGTTCCAAATTGATAGTATAATATATTTTATGAGACTGATATATTTAACGAGACTGATTTGTGGATTATCATTATTTTGACCACGTGGAGGACACTACACTTTGTGTGGCGCCCCCTAGGTGTTCAACTTAATTGATCTGCCTTTGTGTTGAATGGTTGATGCCTGTCCAATCGGGTGAGACTACCAACATATTGTTGCTGTTGCAAGGACAGCACCAGTGTGTCTTGGTGGCCCTCGCAAAGACGGTATCACAATTTACACACAATTGCACCCACATTCACCCGGCTCCTGCTCACAGGGTAAGTTACCTACATAGTCTGGTACTCCCATGTGAGGCTGGTACCAATTTCACCTACACTGTTTTACACGACCATTACTGTATTAGATTTACACTGTTTTACACGTATCTGACCATCACTTCATTAGATTTACACTGTTTTACACAACCATTACTTTATTAGATTTACACTGTTGTACACGACCATTACTTTATTAGATTTACACTGTTGTACACGTATCTGACCATTATTCATTCGATTTTTTGAGCGTCTCCTGTAACATCCCACCGTTCCTCCTGCGGCTTTGCTTTGCCGTAACCTCAGAAGCTCAGCTCTCAAGCAATGAGCTCTCCTTGGTTGCATCTACTCGACCTACTCACACCAATGAATGTAGAAGCCAGCATGGGAGCAGGCACATTCTCAAATGGTGTGATGAAGCCTTCCTCCAATTAAATACCACAAAGACCAAAGACGTGGTTGTTGATTTCAGACTGAATTCATCCCACCCACCATCTCGACCTTCATCGAAGGAATTGTCATTGAATTTGCAGTAAAAATACAGTTTTTCCTGACTATCAACCGCACTGTATATAAACCACATTACAGTATTTTATGTCATTTTATAAAACAAACCTATGTATTGACCGCAATCGTATATTAAGCACAGTTTATTCAACTCATCCAATGTAGTTGTGGTGGAAGTGCTACTAGCCATTTAAAAGTTGTATGAAGTAGGGTTGGGCATTTCAAGCAAAAATACTACACTTACACCTCCTCCCCACACACACACACACACACACACACACTTATACCCCATTTCCACTCACAGTAAAAAAACATTTCTTGAGCGTTTATTTAATAATAATAAATGATAATAATTCATTTTATTTCTAACGCACTCTTCATTCAGAAGAATCTCAGAGTGCCATTTAGTGGTGTCATGTCATGTGGGAATAGACGCTAAATGTTTAAAACGTTTAATCACATATTTTATGGGCTCAAAGCTTTTTTTAAAAGCTAAAAGGTGACAGTTATACAATAATAAAGGACGGACACACATATAACATTGATAAGTTGATTGTTAGCTATAATTTCCTTTTATATCCTGTTGGTGACCCCAGTGAGAAGCTACTCCAGAGCGCCCGTAGATCTATGAACGTTAGCATTCTACGACTACTCTGGAGCGCCCGGAGATCTATGAACGTTAGCAGTCTACGACTACTCCGGAGCGCCCGGAGATCTATGAACGTTAGCAGTCTACGACTACTCCGGAGCGCCCGGAGATCTATGAACGTTTTCAAGTACCTGTAAAGTTACAATACTTTTAGAAAATGGTCCAAAAATGTAAGATGATTTGTAAGATGGATTCTACAAACAACTTGCTTTTGAAAAAATGGGGCCAAGGACCTGAAAGGAAGTGGAGGTCTCAGATGCACAACTGCTTCAGTGCAATTCAGTTTGATTTATATAGTGCTAAAACTAACTAAGACTGCTAAAAATGGTCTCAAGGCGCTTTACAAAGTCCAGGGTCTGAACCCCCTTAGAGCAAGCACAATGGCACAGGGACAGGGTACTCACACTGATACTCACATACGTATCAGTGTTACGGCCCGGTGGTGATGTGTAAAACCCAAATGCACGACTCAGAACTCAGCAGTTGAATGATGAATAAATGTTTACTTAGCAGGAAACGGTTCACAGGCAGGCAATCCAAAAGCAAGCAAACATAATCCAAAAGGGCATAGGCAAGAGAATAGTCGAGATATAGTCCAAGGTCGGCAACACTAGAAACTTAATTAATAATCACGGAACTCACGGAAACCACGGGGAAACAAACACGTAACATTAAATGACGAGAACGCAACGACAAACAAGAATACATGGACTATATACACACAACATACACACAGAGACAGGTGAGAACAATCAAGGCGGGGCAGACAATGAGACACAGGTGGACTAAACAAGGGGAATTAACAGGACACAGGAGAAACCAATAAGACAAACAAACCGGGTGATTGGGAACAGGTGAGGGGTGGAGACACGGACAAAAACAAGAGGGCACATGGCATAAACAAACAAACATAGGGAAGCACAAGGACTAGACAAAGGAACAAACACGTGACAACACAAGGGAGCAGGGGCGACTCGTCCATAAGGGCGATTGGGGCGACGCACTGCCTAGGGGAAAAGGGGGAAAAAAAAAAAAAACTCCTTATGTATAAGCGCAATATCATTGTAAGTCGTGTAAATTACACGTAAATTTAAATGTAATAATTTTTTTTCTGTCGGATTCTACCACTAGACCGTCTGATCTGCCTCTGTATGTCATTGTCGAATCAGGTAACAGTCGTTCAGTCAGCCTAAAGTCGTGCTTCAAATGGCCCCACCCCTTCTGGGGCGATTTGGGGCGAAATGAAAATCGCCCCAGACCTCTCCCATTGACTCCCATGTTAAATCCATTTTTTTTCACAAAACAGAGCTCTCAATGCATTCTCTATGGCTTCCGGGAGGGCTCGCCCCTCCTGGTCTTGTCATAAGTAGTGGACGTAAAAGCCTATACGAACGTCATACAGCTTCGACGGAGGCATATTCTGTCAAGATGGCTGTCCTGTCCAGTGCAATAACTCGATTCGCTCTTTCACAGAAACTCCTTTTTAGTCGGCGTACTAATGAAGATAAATTGACAACAAAACAATTAGGACTTCCTAGACCAAATGTATCCATTCAACAGGTTTCTACAAAGGGAGGGAAATCCTACATCCAAGAATTGGAACGAAAGAAAATCGCGTGGCTAATGCGGTCTGTATTTCATATACCACTGTCACTTTTCATAGGTTTTACAGTGTGTTTCACAGTTCGCTTCTTGCACTAACACTGAATAATTTTTTATGTGATGACTTATTTTGCTTTTGTAAGCCAATACTTTCAAGATCAGTCAATAAATATTGTTGTTTTTGACTTATGTTACCCCTTCTTTATGATGTTACTGGACATATCATGTGTCCTGTTAAGCTATGTTACATCATACAACATTTGAGACACGTGGATAATGAAAAAGTGGGATAATTTAATGTGGAGCCACATCATGTTTGCTTATGAAGACTCCTGGATGCAACTTTCTTCCATAGCTTTCCACCTGTAACTTGCTACTCTAGCTATGTAGCAAGAGGGGACATATTACTGTTGTGTGCTGCCAATAGTGGACAAAAAGGTATTGCTGTATGAGTTAATCAGCTAACTTAATGTACTTACTGAATGGGTCGCCTTAATCATTATTAAAAAAATTGCCCCCCCTGAGAATTTTTTCAGGAGCCGCCACTGCAAGGGAGACAAACTAAGAAACCGAACAAGGACAGAGCACAGACCTTACAATCAGGATGAGCATGCTAGCATACATGTGGTAAATGTACACAATACATACAAACATAGTATATACCATGGTCATACAACATTGAAAGTGGGTAAGGTGGGGAGAGAGCATTCAAGTATTGTAGAACAGCTTAGTGGGTATACAGTGTGTGTGTGTGTGTGTGTGTGTGTGTGTGTGTGTGTGTGTGTGTGTGTAGAACAGCTTAGTGGGTATACATTGTGTGTGTGTGTGTGTGTGTGTGTGTAGAACAGCTTAGTGGGTATACATTGTGTGTGTGTGTGTGTGTGTGTGTGTGTGTGTGTGTGTGTGTGTGTGTGTGTGTGTGTGTGTGTGTGTGTAGAACAGCTTATTGGGTATACAGTGTGTGTGTGTGTGTGTGTGTGTGTGTGTAGAACAGCTTAGTGGGTATACATTGTGGGTAAGTAGAGTAATGGAACAGAAAACTATGTCGATGATGGCAATTATTTACATTGCAGGTAAATGCTAGCATGTAGAGTTCGGCTGCCAATACGCATATGTGCACTTAATGGATATGATGATGAGGAACAAGGTTTCCACAGCCACAGTTTCCACAACAAATCAGAATTAGCAAGCAAAGGTCTCGCTATAAGAGAGAAAATGTTGTGAGTAAACATCAATTTGATAAAAAAAATAAAGAGATACATTTAGGTAAACAATCAACAGTAGGTAATATGGCCACTGTATCAGTTTCAGTATTAGCATAATATGACATAGAAGAGCATTAGGTGGCTGCTTCCTTAAATTGTACACATCAAATACCTGTGTCATCATCAACAGTATAAATTTGAATATTGAGCCAGAAAGATTACCCCACACATGTGTTGCCAGTTAAAGCACTTGGCAGGGCTGTCATTTCAGCAAATGGAGGATTCTTTGGTTAATAGAAGAATTCTGTGAGGTAAACAGGGTGTTATAATAGTGTTATATATTGGCTGTGATTATAGATAAAATTACAAAATAATACCTTTCTGTCAAAACCATGGACATTAGCATTTAGCATAGCATTTTTGGACATGGCCTTCAACAAACTAATTATACCTCAGTATCATGAATTATGTACATTTATATTAAAGTTTGACATTACAACCTGTTATTGATTGTGAAGCCATGGTGAATAATAATGCCATATTGACAACCAGAACTTCCTAACAGAAACACCCCTCCCCCACTGTATTTTGTCGGTAGGTGTAAAGCTTGCACTGTCTGTTTATGTCATTAAATCTCACAATTCCTTGTCTTAATACATAATACATATGATTAATCAACGCGGTGTCATCAAACCTTCCACCTCAACCCACTCAGAAATCAAATCAAGTCTGCTGCAATGCCTCAAATGCCAAATGATATTGAAAGGTTAATGAAATAGGAACCTCTCTTTGCATTCATTCACCCAGTGTGGGCCATGTATTGTCCCTTCACAAAACGTCAAGCTTGCTGAAAATGTTAATGGTTTTGCAAACTTTCTTCAGCATTTTATTTACTGTGCTTACAGAGCTGATGTTCTGCTGTTCTTGTCAATCTCAATAAAGATTTTTCTTGAGCTGCCTTTACTCACACTACATCAGGTCACTTTTGTTTTAAGTTTAGTACACATATTACGTTACGTAGCCTAGTACAGTGTATTGACAAAAAAAATATATCATTGAGATTTGCAGGATTTATACCTACATCTCTTTCAAAATGAATTAACGAGGTGAACATTTTGTGTCTGAGCATGTCATGGAATGTAGTATCAAACTGGGTTTGACTTCCGCATCAGTATTGAGATTAGCAGAAGGGTAAATTCTGACACTGACCTCAGATCTGTCTACACTACAGTATTTTTCAGTGTTCCATTTGAGAGGACAATATCCACACAGAGCAGACCTTCCTTCCTTCTTCATTTCATAACATTCATCAGCCTCCCTCATGATAAGTCCTATTTCAAACACAATTGTCCTCCCTTTACACAGGCTAAATAACCAGGCCTATTTCATTTTCTTAATATACCATTCCTGATGTAAAGCAGCACTTGCTGTTTTCTGTTCGAATATGCACTGCTACTTTGAGCTTCACCTTGTTCAAATGCACTAAATTAATTGCTGATACCCCTTCGTTCCCGAATTTATCATTGTATACGGTGTATTCAGTACTATGTGTGCGTTTCTGAATTTCCAATGCAAGCGATATAGTGAAATATAGGGTCGGCTCCAACATATGTAAACCGTTTAGCATATGTTGAATAGCTCCAACAACAGCAACATCCCATGACGTAGCCTATGACTATAGTAGCCTATAAATAATAATAGCCTATTTGAGTAGCCTAGCTGGCAATCGACCTCACCGATATTAAATGAAACTCGGAGCTGATGAAGTTGGAGGCTTTACTGTGGCGCCCCCATGTACAAGTCAGTGGTAGTTTAACCTCACTTTCCGTCTTTCGATTCTTTTGTGGTAAGTGCTTGGACACGACCGAAAGCCTGTTTCAGTCGGTGTCCTGTGTAGGCTAACTCAAGACCTTATGTTTAGTTCCTCAGAAACGGAACCAAAAAACATGACATTATTGTAGATTGTTCATAGCCTGTATTTTAAACTTGCCAACAGAATCGGCCACTGCTGAAGGACTTACAACTGGTTCACTTAAAACTTTGGTATAGACGACCGACGGATGTGAGAACACTGCATCTCTCAACACTGTTAGCTATTCAATTCTACGGTAACATCGACTAGTAGGTTAGGGTGTTTGCCGTTCACTGCTGTAGTCGAAAATCGGACTTGATGTTTTTACTGAAATGGACGTGAGATTCTATCCACCTCCGACACAGTCACAACTTGCAGCAGAACCTCCGCGACTGGGACCGTCACACTATTTGGACTCTCCATATTGCAATAAGGTAGGCTATATAACGGTTTATTGGCCAATAATCTGAATCGGACCTATTCATGATAGACTGTAAAAGAAAAAAAAAACCTTAAATGACATCAGGTATCTTGCGATCGTAACCTATCGACAGGGATGGGAAGAGGTTCCCCGCATGAGTTTGTAACCTTGCTTAGCCTAATATCGGTTTTAAAACCACGAAGAAAGATGAAGTAGTGTTTTTCTTTGTGGCTTGTATTGGAATGGCAGCCTTGCGTTGCACTCTATATCACTTTAGCCTTCATGTTTGACGATATGTTAAGTCCTCGATGGTCAATCAGTCAGTTATCAACTGAGAATGTAACAGGATAAACCTCTCTTGTGTTAATTCGTTGTAAGCTAATTAGGCCATCTTAATTGCGCGCACTTTGCTATGACTCAGTTGCAGAAGCGTGTTTTCTCACTTTCCCTCGTGGTGTTCATGTAAATGTTACATTTTTGTTTGTGGACGTTATATTGATTCCCCGTTTGACAACCCACCATTTAAAACAACTCTGTTTGCCTTTGCTATTCATTATAGTGTATTGTTCTCAAGTAGCCCATATCCTACTATTATTCAGTGATCAGTGATTGATAACTAAGAATTATTAATAGCGACTTAATTGTGCTTTACTATTAACCCATCACCTTGATTATGGCGGATATCAGATAAGTTTGCTCTGTTCCATTAGAAACAACTAAGCCACCAGTCTGATGTTTTTCATAGTGATGGTGTTGTTTCTCCCTCTCTCTATATCCCCCACCCTTCTCTCTTTGGATGAGGGAGGAGGGGTAGAGTTACTGTGGAGCAGCAGAGTGGGGGTTGGGATATTATTTCTCCCGATGCCTTCTGATTCTCCCTTCTAGATATTCACTGAATGTTGAGAAGTACCAATATGCAGGTTTACCTTCCAGCCTTCCAGATCTTCTGTTCTATAGTTGTGACACATCAAAGAGAACTAAAACTTAACAGAGAACTTCAACTTAATCTCCTTAGCACTTGAATCTATCAGTCTAGATTTGACGATTTGATGTATTTACTTGCGTACTATAATCATACCTTACCATCTATGAGAGTGAAAGAGTGAAGGCAGTAAGGGAAGGATGTGTGTCTGTCTGTGTGGATGGGGGAGGGGGATTCATGGATGGGAATTGAGTGGCTGTTGGAAGGAGGGATGGGCCTTTAGATATAATCTATAAAGTGTCATTTTACTGCAAAAGATGCTCTGATTATGTGAGCTCCAGTTGGCTAAATGAGTACCACCAGTGAATATGATTTTGTCATCAGTACAAACTCGGCCTGTTTTACCTCTCGGACCACACATTTGACCCCAAATCGTATTAGTTGAAATAGAACCAAAAGGCTTATTGTTAATGCACCAAACTTTGCACTTACATTTCTACACATACACACACACACACACACGCAAAAGCACACAGCTTTATTTACCAGTTTTACAGCTCAACTTTGTTTTCTGAAGGCATATGGAATTGTAACATAATAGTAATTGTAACAGCTTTGAAAAAATGATATTGCACTCATCAACACAGCTCTTCTTTGCAGAGAAGATGTCAATTAATGAACATATCTGCTGGCTGGCAGAACAATTAAAGATGAGTGTCTGTTTCTGTGTTGAGGGCCAACTTTAGTACCTATAGAATACACACTTTCATATTTTCATTATAAACCTCTTTCCATTATAAACCCACTGGGATGGATTTTCTACATTTAACATCAACAAAATCATTTGTCAGGTCAACTTATGTCCATGTGGTTGGTATAGTTTTAGTTAATAATCTGTGGACAAAACCAGTACTGAAGCCAGGCCCATATGAAAGTCTGTTATTTATTTCAGGAGTAATGACTTTCAGATAGCACTCTACTCTGAGTTGAAATGGAGCTTGGTGCCTTTGAGTGATTCCAGTGATTGAGATGATGTAAGCGTGCTGTTTACACTGCATGAATCATTCTGCCCATGCAAAGACTGTCTGTAGATAGGCAGGTTTGAACACATCACACAAAGTCTTAGTCCTTCATCAGTCATGTTTCAGTTTGGTAATAGTAGTTTTTAAAATGCACAGCGGGTACAGTATATACAATGAATATGACTTATGAATTTAGCTGACAACAACACTTTTCTTTCTTCTTATTTGTGCCATTCTATGGAGGAAGGGGGGAATGATCCTCATAGTTTACCACATGTCTCTAACACAAGGAGTGATGATTCATAAATGATCCTCATAGATTACCACATGTCTCTAACACAAGGAGTGATGATTCATAATTGATGTGGTGTTGACCACATACATCATCTGCCAGTCTGAAAGTGATGTTACATGGTACTTGGGTGCTTGGGTAAGAATAGGGATGGACTCGTATGTGTTTGAAAGCTTATTGGTAAAAATAACTTTTTTTAGCCAGATAATAGGGATAGGAATTTTCGCCTACTCTTCCCCACATGTCATTTCAGGATCTGAGATACTTTTAGTCCGTCATGCATACTCATCACGTTTAAGTATCCATAGATTTCCAGTCAAGCTGAAGTCAGGGGACTGTGATGGCCACTCCAAAGTCTTCAGCTGGTTTTTCTTAAAGTAATAGGACTAGATTGTGAGGTGTTCATGGGAGCATCGTCGTGTTTTAGTCAGCCTCTTTCTAGCTTCAGTTTCCTGACTAACTGCATGGCTTTTATGTCCAGAATTTCCTGATATTTCATAGATCCAACTCCAAGTTTAACAGTTCACAAGGTGTCAATGAAATGCTGCTCCTTCCCTCCTCCAAGAGCTCAATTTGAACCTCATCTGTCCACAGCACCTGTCTCCAAAAGAACTTGCGGATGTTGCTTTGCAAACTTGAGAACCTGACTGTTGGGATGAGGTTGTAGATAAAGTTGCCTTTTTATTACCTTGCAAGTACAGTGAACTCTTCCCGCAGGAACTTTGCTGTCATTCATACAGGGTCATTGCTTTATCTTTCTGGCCAGCAGAAACATTTGTATTTATATAGCGCCAAAACAATCAAATTGTCTCATGGCGCTTTACTGCGCCCAGTACCTGAACCCGTTTAGTGCCAGAAAAATGGCTACAGGGGCAAGAAAGAAAGAAAGAGAAGGGGGGGGGGGCATCTGCTTGAGGCCGGCCGGGTAGAGATAGAAAAAGAAGGGGGGGTCGTGTGGCAGAAGGGGAGGGGAAACAATCAGCAGCATAGCAGAAGAACTCATACATGTAGCATGATGAGCATGCTAGCACACAAGTGGTAAAAGTACATAATACATATGATCCATAAAAAACAGCTAAGTGCGTATACAGTGTGCTCATAGGGTTACTATTACAAAGGGAGGTAGAGTAAGAACAGAAAAACATGTCGATGGTGGCAATTATTTACATTGCAGGAAAATACTACCTTCATTTTCCCATCCTTAAGTCAGTTGCTGTGATGAGCTAATGGCTATTGAGGGTTATACCTCATGTTTGAAGTCAGACAATTTATCATGGGCTACAATCATCAACTGATAACTCTTAATAAAACATTTGGACCTACCTCAGAAGTCCCAATACATCAGTTAAGGACTTACAACATTGAGAAAGTTGAAGGGTGCTTAAACTACCACATGCCACAATTATAGTTTATTTTCAATTTTTAAGAAAAGTAACATGCACTCACATTTGTTGAAAGGCTCATTTTAATGTCTGCCGCAGGGTTAGATACAGCCTCTCACACAGTGAAGGGTTATACCCACAATGAGATGAACATGAATGATTGGTAGCTACTGTGAGCTATTTAGACTAAGACTGATCCATAGAGATACTGATAATGTAAATATGTATTTACATTTAAACCTTGTTTGGCCTTCGCCGTGGCCTCATGGTTAACTTATTTGAATATGTTATTAAAACACTGATATGTTAACTAGGGTGCAGAGTGCTCAGGTGGGCTATCTCCCGGGCCTTTCTGTGTGGAGTTTGCATGTTCTCCCCGTGTTCACAAGGGGTTTCCTCCACTAAAGACCCCAACAGAAAAAACATGCAAAATAACAGAACACATGTCCATCCCTGACCAAAGATGGACAGTTCACTTCACTTGGTCCCCGGGCGCTACAAGCTGCCCACTGCTCCTGGGGGGTCCTTGAGGAAGGACGGTCCAGGATGGGAAAAAGCAGAAAATAAATTCACCGCGACCTCAGGCCTACCTGCGTGTGTGTGTGTGTGTGTGTGTGTGTCCTGTGTCGCCTCCATATATGCACGTGTGTGTTCCAGTGTGTCGTGTGTGCCATTAAAAACCTGACGAAGGTCTTAATTATAGCTATGGAAGAACATTGGAATATAGGAAGTTACATCAAAAACAGGTGAAATAAGATTCCATTTCTATTCCAGAGCTCTAGCTGTTCCCAGATATATATGTGGGTGCATTTCATGTGTTTCCCTGTGATTGTTAGTGAGTCTCATCTCAAGCTTTCATGTCATTAATCATGTGTGCTATTTCATGGCTCCTGCTTCAGTTTCTCATTGTGAGACCTTTAATGAATCAAGAGAATCTCTGACTACCTATGCAGGTGCTGTGTAGAAGAAACACCAATCAGTAGATTGCTCATCCCCTCAAATGTAGACTGAGAACAGTGAAGAAAGGGGAATTCACCCATTTTGTGTATCAGTGCTTTTTGCCATACATGTTGGCTATTCATTTCACAACACCGACAAGGCAGATGAGTCTAAAAAGGAGAAGGGAGAGATTATAGATCCATTCCAAATGACTGCTATCACTGTACATAGGCAGTCCAGAGCAGCCGATTCCAGAAAACACTATTGATAGAGCCCAGGGTGGCACCATTACAAGGCGAAGTATGCGAGAGACAGTATGGGAGAGACAGTATGGGAGAGGCAGTATGTAAGAGACAGTCTGGGAGAGACAGTATGTGGGAGACAGTATGGGAGAGACAGTCTGGGAGAGACAGTATGTAAGAGATAGTATGGGAGAGACAGTCTGGGAGAGACAGTCTGCGCTGGCACAGGCCACATTAGCTCCTGTCTCTGTTATTTCTGATGCCATTTGCCAGAAAAAAAGTGTTAAAGGTTTAAAACCAAACGCAGCTGTGTTTGACAGATGACAATTGTCGTAGTGTGATAAGTAGCTCTGGAAAGCATTTGAGACAATTGGAATTGTTATTTGTGTTCTATAAATAGAATGGAATTGAATTGAATAAGTAGTAGGTAATGTCAGGGAACCTACTCCGCTTGTTATTGGTGTCTATAAATAGAATGGAATTGAACTGAATAATAACTACTTATTAACCGATAGTAAGGTCATGCCAGGAAAGACAAATTGGCGCATCAACGGAGTCATAGCGAGGTTGATACGCCAAAGCCGAAGTTTGATATTTCCCGGCATGACCGAACGGTCGAGGTTAGTAAGTTGTTTATTATTTGGCATTTTTCTCTCCTTTTATTTTGTAAATGAAAAATGGTAATTGTAAATAGAAATTTTTTTTGGTTTTGCTGAGCTCTCAAGTCTTCTCACGAAAAATAAGTTTCAGGTGTTGCGTAGCAACTCATTACTTGCTGAATTCAAGTTACAATGACTTTCCGTTACGTTAAATTTACGGTCGAGGTTAGTAAGTTGTTTATTATATGGCATTTTTGTCTGTAAGGAATCGATGGATACTCCTCTGGAAGCTAGATACAGTATCGAGAAAAAAACTGTTTCAAATTGCCCCAGGTTAAGTTTTTGATAAGCTAGTTGTGTTGCACATCAGCAGTATTTGCCTGTGAAATATAATGCTTATATAACCAGGATAAATATAATGCTAGGCTAAAGCAGAGAAATATAATGCTAGGCTAAAGCAGAGCAACAGAATTAGTTTAGTTGTAGCCTATAAGGTTGTTTGCCATGAAGCATCACAATTAAAAGGCAGGTTGATTAAATATCAACCAATGGTGTTTGTGATTTGACCTTTCAAATTTGTTTGCATATGATGTCCTCTTCACTGATGACCCCGTGAAATTCTCGTCTGTATTCAATTACCTTTTATAGGCCTTTACATATTCATGTTGAACAGTTGGCTATTGTGTTATTTCCAAATAAACACACGTTTGTCGTCAACTCTGTGACTCAGTAGGCTAACCCTCATTCAGTCTCCTACCTGAAGCCTGCACTTTGGAGATAATGGGTTCATATCCAGCCTAAATGAATTCTCTAGTCTGCATAATTATCATCCTAATCCTCTGTTACTAGTTCTATGTAAAACATACACCATATTCCTTCTCTACAACACGAGAATATTATTATATAGTATAGGTTACATATTACCAGTGGTGATCACTGGAACTAAGATTCTGAGCACAGGTTGAGAGCTGTAGTTCGTACTATACAACTTAAAAACAGTGTTTGGGAATGATGGTTTTGGAAAACACCAACATAGATACCTCGATAGTTGGAACTGTGGTTTTGGGAAACACTTGCATTGCAGCTGCATGGTGCCAACTCTGTAAGTGGCTAACATAGTTACTATGCTTTTGGGAAACGTACCCCTAGAGAGGCAGAAACTGAGACTTTTGGAAACGCTCATTTCCAGTTAGGGGCTTATCAGTCACGACGTAACCTTCCCTGATTATTTGCGCTTCTATCGTGTGACCCTTTTACGGCAGAGTAGACAATCTGCCGTCTGCTTAAACGTCCAGTGTACATGAATCATCATGTGCTCGTCTAAACAGAGATAGTTTTACTTTTAAAACCAGTGTGGATGTAACATTATTTTAATGTTGGTCTCCGTACTGTTAAATATACCTGGAAGACAACTGGGTGGTCCCTTCCCAGAAAACTTGGGGGCTTTTTACACCTGGCATTACAATGCATTTTGGGTGATGGGATTGCGATGGGATACTGTGTGACCACATGAAAGTACAGGTGTAAATGCACTCAAACCTCCGGAGATGGTCAGGGAGGCGTTATGATCACATTGAACTCCAGTAGAAATGCAATTGTGTTGTCAATCCACATACAACAACTATGTGGGCAGAAGTATGTCATCGCACGGATCTCTATTCTTCTTCTTCTTCTTCTTCTATCTTCTCTCACACAGGATGTGATGTGATGTGACACAGCGATCGGCTCTCAATGTGGTTCATCTGGTCAAATCATCTACATTAAATCCTTGATATGAGACGGGTTTTAATGGCAGGTGTATTCTCACATAAAGACAATATTGTCCTCAAAGTTGTATTCATTTAAACAATTGGTTTTGTGGTTTTCCAATATTATGATCAGTTAAATATTGTATCTTCTGTCAGCACAGATATAACATGTTTCTGTCACATATATTCACATGTATTCCCTATGAATGTTTATAGGTGGGGATAGAATGGCTGGAACTCAGCATTGTCATATTTCCATTTTATATTTATGAGATTCTGATAACCCATAGCCCCAATTATCTTTCTGTATGTCACCGTGTGTGTGTGTGTGTGTGTGTGTATGTGTGTGTGTGTGTGTGTGTGTGTGTGTGTGTGTATTTGTGTGTGTATGTGTGTGTGTGTGTGTATTTGTGTGTGTGTGTGTGTGTGTGTGTGTATTTGTGTGTGTGTGTGTGTATTTGTGTGTGTGTGTGTGTGTGTGTGTGTGTGTGTGTGTGTGTGTGTGTGTGTATTTGTGTGTGTGTGTGTGTATGTATTTGTGTGTGTGCATCCCAAACCCAACCCACTGCCTCTCAAACACTAGTGTACTAACAAAGTGCCTTTGTACACATCCCCTGGCCCTATTGTTAAGCCCCAACTATGGGCTAACTAACGGCCCTGACTGTCATTCAGATGAGTGTTCTCTGGTGGGTAAGTGGCACCTGTCAAGCGTATTGATGCTGACTGGAGGGGAGGGGAGGGGAGTCACTGTGATCTTTGGGGAGAGCATTGTGTCCCCCCCACCACTGCAGGCCAATTCCAATATGCGTGAGGTCATGTTACCTGCATCCACCAGATGTGCCTGAACACCCCCCTGTAGGGCCACACTGGACACTGACCTCCCTTCATGTTTTACAATGGTGCATTACTGCATCACTGTGCAAGCCTCTCAGAGGAGAGTCTTAAATGTGTGTTTGGAAAGATTATTAATATTACTGTTCTAAGGTCTGTGGTACTACTTTCATCTGTCATGGATAAGGATAGCGTTGGGTAGATGATATCAGTGTTAGGCTATTTATCATGTTTGTATCAGTTTTATTTATATAGCGCCAAAACAGTCAAAGTGTCTTAAGGCGCTTTACAGAGCCCAGGGCCTGAACCCCCCTGGAGCAAACACAAAGGCGACCACCTGACAAAATGGAAAATCAAAAACATTTATTTTGTTCATAGTACATTAGCTTGCCTGCCTAAACACACTGTTACATTAGTAGAAATTACAGTTAAGCAATGAATCGTTAGGTGTCTCAAAATACATAAATATCAGACACTTGCCAGCCAATCAGTAATTAGTATATATCACTGGGGTATTAGAGGATATATCTCACATTTACAATAATGATTAGAACAGTCCAGGTCATGAATTCATCACTGAGGTTAAGCAAGCACACCTCTATGAAGTAGGAGTTATAGCGCATTGACCTAAACATACATGTTTCCAATTAAAAGACACATTTAACATCAGGTTACAAGTGTGAAAAAGTTTGACAAATGAATAATCAATTCTGGAAAAAGTGGGATATACCTTTGAGTTTAAAGTGATTTCTTCTCTTACATTTGGAGGGCTTTTGAAGCAGAATCTGTCAAATCTGCAGAAACACAATTTACACTTGAAATGTGCAAAGTGGGGTTTAATTTGCAAAAAGATGATTGAGCAGTTTGAAAGGCTTAGTAGTCATTCGAAATCAACACTAACCAAGTTTAAAAGGCTTAGTAGTCATTCAAAATCTACACTAATCCAGTTTAAAAGCAAATGTTGGTCATTTCAGGTATTTTACACAAACCAACACTAACCCAGTTTAAAGGAAATGTTGGTCATTACAGGTATTTTACACAAACCAACACTAACCCAGTTAAAAGCAAATGTTGGTCATTTCAGGTATTTTACACAAACCAACACTAACCCAGTTAAAAAGCAAATGTTGGTCATTTCAGGTATTTTACACAAATCAACACTATCCAAGTTTAAAAGCAAATGTTGGTCATTTCAGATATTTTACACAAAGCTCAACTGTCAATAGTACTAACAGTCAGGTATGAGAGTGTACTGGATTTATTTGAATTTAACACATTATCTGCCCTTTTTAGTTTTCCACGGCCTGATTTAAATGTCTAAAAGGGTGTTGTGTACCTGTGAAAGTATATAGAGTATGTACCAGTTCAGTCGAGTGTTCTCCCCGCAGCAAACAAGGGAGAGGAAAGGGAGACAGTGCAAATATATGACACCGTGTAAACAAGGAGCAGCTGCTCCATTGTAATTAAACTAGGGGAAGGAAAGTTTAAACAAACGAATACGCTTGGCTACCATATGTCCGGATACACATACATAGAGAATACTTCTGCACAAGTGGGGGTTGATTCCGTCTGGAAACAGTAGTCCTTCACAAGTGTTGGATCACCTGCACCTCCAACAACATGGGAGAAATTAGAGGTGTGGTCTTTTGTTAGGACTCAATGAGAAACGTGGGGTTTGCGTATGTTACTGCAGCTCTCAAAAGGAATACATGGCTATGGTTTTAGTCATTACAGATTTCACCAAAAAAAAACATTAAAGTACACTCATGATTATTGTGTTGCAGACATTTGATTTGTATTGAACCTGATGATAGCTGAAGACTTGATATAGACATCTTCGTGTTGAACGTACTCTCATGAGAGCTGAAGACTTGATATAGACATCTTGGTGTTGAACGTACTCTCATGAGAGCTGAAGACTTGATATAGACATCTTCGTGTTGAAAGTACTCTGTTCTGTTATCCCTTTTGATTAGCAGCTTGTTTCTGGTTTTTACACCAGTGCTATGTGTTGAGCTGCCTAAAGCGAGGTCATGGGCAAGAAGAAGTGTTAGTCATGTCCTCCACACCAGTGCTATGTGTTGAGCTGCCTAAAGCGAGGTCATGGGCAAGAAGAAGTGTTAGTCATGTCCTCCACACCAGTGCTATGTGTTGAGCTGCCTAAAGCGAGGTCATGGGCAAGAAGAAGTGTTAGTCATGTCCTCCACACCAGTGCTATGTGTTGAGCTGCCTAAAGCGAGGCGAGGTCATGGGCAAGAAGAAGTGTTAGTCATGTCCTCCACACCAGTGCTGTGTGTTGAGCTGCCTAATGGGACGAGGTCTTGGGCAAGAAGAAGTGTTAGTCATGTCCTCCACATCAGTGCTTCAGTTTAGTTTCCACCACACTGGCATCACTACCAAGATAGCAGCTTTACAGTGGACGTATGCAATGCCATGGCAACAGGAATGAGATACCATGTCTTGAATTGTGTTAGGAAATAGGGACAAAGTGTCCTTGACTGTGCTGAAGCGTTAATTGTTTAAAGTGGTAATTGTTTAGTACATGTCTGTAGACAGTGAGTCTACTTTCTATGTATCAAATGTTGCAATAACAAACATGCAATCGCCTACTCAGGCAGAACCTTTCCTTACCTTAAATATAACTCGATTTACATCTACTGGGAATACTTGCAGTGCTGTAGAGTCTCTCAATGGAAAGTCTATTTAGTAAGATTTGAATTCTTGCAGTTCTGTACAGTGACTCTCAATGGAAAGTCTATTTAGTAAGATTTGAATTCTTGCAGTTCTGTACATTGACTCTCTCAATGGAAAGTCTATTTAGTAAGATTTGAATTCTTGCAGTGCTGTAGAGTGACTCTCTCAATAGAAAGTCTATTTTATAAGCCAAAAGCTCATTTTGTGGACCTCTGCACAAGCATCTCAAGCAGTACCAGTGCTATGTGTTGCAATGCTGCAGTCTGCAGAGCAGTTTCCCATCGTACTACAGTTTAGAATGTCCTCATTTATACTGTATGTTGTCCCAATGTCCCACTGATGCATCATGTCATTGCATTTCATGGCAATTAGAGGAAAACCTGAAGAATGGTGCGAGGATTGGAATTGGCACTTAATTCCATAACATAACTTAAACAAGCTATAATTTATGTAATTTATTAAAATATAAAACGTAAATGTAAAACTATAAAATATTGTTTTTAGTTGTTGAAATCTTTTTTTTTAGGGTTGATTGCTAATCAGCCCCTGAAGCATCAGCTGTGGAGTCCCTATTCACTTAAAAGTGCACAATTCTGGCAAAAGGTTGAGAAGATTTCAACTCAACAGCCAATCAAATTACACTCCTCCGTCCCGTTCTTCAGAAGCAAGGTGCTGATGGGTTGGAATTGTTTATGGCTCAGTCTAAGCTAGCGGTGTGTGAATCTTCACTGGCCTCAAGATCCAATTTGATTAGGATGCAAAGTGTAATGATTTCATTATAACACGATTATCGTTGCATCTCGATGCATCTTCTCTTTCATGTTTTCTCATTCATAACTACAGGCACTTAGATTTGACCTCTATGTTTACCTTCACACATTTTATTAAAGTATTTATTAAAAGATTAACATCATATAAAAAGCTGTCTTTATTTTCAAAGAAGATTACCTAGAAGTCGGCCTATGTCTAAATGTCTTAAGCTTTGATATGAGACTTCTGCATCCTGAGTAAATGACACTAGTGAAACATGCAGTGTAAAACGCTCTTGGGAAGAGAACAGGAGGAAACAAACAAGACATAGTGCAGACAAAGGCTGTGCATCATTTGAATCACTTCAAGTCAAAGATAACTGCCACTCTTAATACTGAATGTGAAGACTGAGAAATCTAACCCCCCTTTTTCTCCATGGCGACCCTGACCCACTTCTCTGGCTGCTTGTTATTCAGACTAGGATTTGTCCAGAGAAAGAATGTGTGTAATTTGGTTTGACAACAAACCCTTGCATGTTCCTTTCAGAAAGCTTTCTGTTTAGTCATGTTGCTGATTTCTCTGATTTATATGAACCAATTGATTTTGCATTTTTGGATGGAAGTTGTATTTTTTGGTGGGAGGTGGAGTTAATGTGTCAGTCGGAAATATCACACTCACGTACAGTAGAATATCTGACCTTTTTATATTTCTATCGAAATGAAAGTGGACAGAAATGATTTTCCCTGTGTGCCACGAGTTAATGACAGTCATGCCTTTATTGTCCTTGTTTGACTTCAGCCTGTAAAGACTGAGGGGGAGGTTTGAGTGTGAACACGGAACAATATACTCACATCTACTACACGGAGACGGGAGCTATTGTCCACATCTCTGTTGGTTCAGTGTGAAACTGACATGTACTTTGTTCCATTTCCATGAACATATGTGCATGTTGAAAGGCAAACATGGAGACTGGCTGTAGGCACAGACATATTCTGGCTATTTTATGGTCCAGCTATGTTCACATGGGAAGTTTAAAGTGCAATTATGAGTCACAACCTAAAATAGCAGGCATGCTGATACATAATAAATGTCTTAAGACACACACACAAATACATACACATACACACACACACACACACACACACACACACACACACACACACACACCCTCACCCATCTCTGATTTCCCCATACTGATTTTCCCCCAAATTGATTCCAGTTCTTTGGAAAATCTCACTGTGATGAAGATATATTAGGATTCAGAATCTCACTGTGATGAAGATATATTAGGATTCAGAATCTCACTGTGATGAAGATATATTAGGATTCAGAATCTCCTGAAAAAAGGCATGTCACCAAGACACTGGTACCACAAAGAAATGAAGGCTACACAAATGTGTTGTAGTGGCCAACGAGCTGCTGGCAATGTGTACATCATACAACATGATGAATGTGAAGAGGCAGTGGAGAGATATGAGGGGGGCAGGTGGAGACGCCAGAAATAGTATTGGCTCTATTGGATTATGGTATGTATCGCTGAGCAGGAGATATGTCACCTCCAGATATTTCAGCCACTGACACAGAAGCAAATGCATTAGGCCAATTGAGCAAAGGGGGTCGAAGGTCATGAAGGATCAAATGAAGAGGAATGGACATGATCTGTCAGGAGCAGTACACATCAAAATAATGACCTCTACTGCGCAGCAGAGAATATATACAATGAGATCCTTCTTAGATCATTTATTAAATTCTATTTGCAGCCCATTGGAGTTAAAAGTGATACAGGGGGGGGGGCCTGATTGTATTGATCGACAACTGGCAGCAAGCAAAGTCCGCCATGCATGAACTAAAGCTAATTTAATAACTTGGCAAAATAATTTTGCTAATTGAATGACCAAGATCCTAAGCGCAAACATGGATGGGTCAGCGCAGTGGTCCCACACACCACACAATAGTGTTAGTTCATGCACTACAGACTGTGCGTTGCTCGGTGCTTTACTCGTTGCCTGCCAATGAAAATAGGGCCCATGGTGACTGATAAAATAGACATATGTGCTGCAACGACTGTGAGACATTTTCTAACACAAACAGTGAAGAGGGGATCATTCTAGGCACACTGAATGCAAGTAGCAGAATGTCCAGGGAAGCAAAACAATAGAGCTTCCCTCACTCACGACCCCGCCTTCCCTCACTCCAGTATTATTTACTATTATTATCAAACATTGATTGTTGTCCTTTTACATTCTGGAAATATACTGAGTCACTACATCAGCCCACTATAGTCATGTTCATAGTGCACTGACAATTGTAAGACTTTGTGTAAATGGGGTTTAAGCAAGTTATTACTCAAATAGGAATTACTTCATTTTGTTTCACCTTAGCTTACACTGTTTTAGTAACTGTATCCCCATCCTTTCAATATTAATGCATTTTTTCAGAAATGTGTGATGAAGAATGTCTGATGCTATTGTAAAACTTAAGTGTCATAGCTTGATAACAACAGCATATTGTTGAATTAAATGGAAGTACCATAATAGAACCAGGGTTGTGATTCTCAAATAACTCCTTGCTGAACCTCGGTAGTATGATGTGTCGTTGGCTGAACTACGACCTACTCACAAATGTTTCTCAAAACCAGTGATGGGCAGTAGCGACGCTACGAGCTTAACTACATTAGTCAGTATCTTGGCGGTAATGTCGCTATTTACAAAACCAAGTAACTTTTCAGTAGCTAAGCTCTTTTATTGATCAAGTAGCGTAGTAGCGTCCTCAAAAGCTAATTTCTCCTAGACAATTCTGATGTTTTTTGTCATTTGGTGGATTATTATTAATTCAATTAATTATTATTATTAAAACTTTGTATTCGCGGGCAAAATATCAGAACTTTGTATTCGCGCACAAATGTTACCTCTCTCAGAATTGCATATTGTGCGCATGCGTCATCTAACAACTTCTGGTGATTTTTGGGAGAGCTAACAGCTACTTTCCTCACAGGAGTTGGCAACACGGACACACACACACACACACACACATAAGGCTGTATAATGGTAGTGGTAGTCACGATTGTTTTCCTAAACAGAGGTCACTAAGCTACTATGGATGACCTAAATTTCCCTCTGGATTAATAAAGTATCCATCTATCTATCTAGGTCGGAGACAGTTCTTAGCAAAGTTAATTTGTAAACTCATGTGATGTTAATTTGTAAACTCATGCATTTGTTTTTTGTGTATTGGGCTATTGTTCAATAAATAAATCTAAACATATTTTAGCCCTTATCTGACTGACAGTTGTGTTGATCACTAAAATTGCATTGACTTGGCATGCAGTTTGTTTAACTGAAAGTAGCTACTAATGTATCAAGCTACTTTTGACAGGTTTTTGTAACTTAGCTTGCTACATTTTTATGAGTGGTAGCTTCTGTGTAGTGAAGCTGAATGTATAGCTTGTAGCTTAGCTCACTACACATATCAAGTAGCTTGTAGCTTAGCTCACTACACATATCAAGTAGCTTGTAGCTTAGCTCACTACACATATCAAGTAGCTTGTAGCTTAGCTCACTACACATAACAAGTAGCTTGTAGCTTAGCTCACGACACATATCAAGTAGCTTGCCCATCACTGCTCAAAACCACAGTAGCTACGCTGCAAATCTCCACTTCCGTTGTTCATACCACCATAAAGCGACCTTTACATTGTTATGGAGTTTCACCTCTGAAATGGCTAAGTCATTCATTTCCTATGTGGTATTACAGACTGCATGCGAATGGGTCGAAATGAGTGCAGTGCAAATCCATCTGATATGCAGCATGTATTGGGGACACATGTGTCCTACACATTTACTAGCCCATCTGATGGAGCGGCCTCATAGTTACTAACTGTTGAGTGTTAAGGGTAGATGTGTTCAAGCGGTTTGAGCAAGATGGAATAACTCTCAGGAGGACTTAAGGTTTGAAGATGGGAAGCTTTTTATTTCTTCCCAAAGATGGCCAATGAGGCAGAAATAATAATGAAAATACTGGAGAAAAAAAAACACTTTTCGATACAGAAAATAAATGCACTTAGTAGTCAAAACAAACAATCAAATAAATAATCAACCGGACTTATATGACCACATTTGCTGGTCAATGGTGAATTCAGAGTACAATGAGACTTACGTCTTCTCATCACCAGTTCTCTCGATAGACTGAAGAGTCAGGCTTAAATCAGGCCTTAACCCGCGCATACCATTGTACAAAATCATCCAGGGGTGTCTCAGGCAGGAAAAACACATTAGGCTTAAACAGCCACAAAACTTAATTCCAAAAAGCTGGAAAATTGCACGGTTACATATCACGCACACGCAAAAACTATTAAAAACAATCCAGGTTCACTTCCGGTTAACCCGGAAGTCATAGGGTCTTTTAAATCAGCTGTTAGGCGCCGGCCATTCTCTAAACCAGTGGTTCTTAACCTTTTTTGAGGTACTGAACCCTGCGAGCTTCATCAGTTCATTTACCGAACCCTTTGTAATTGGAAAAATAAAATATGATTTCTTCAAAACATAGGTATATATAAAAACGACCCAACATTGCTAGTGTGAACCGGGCTATACTGTGTGTGTCTTGACCCCTGCCGAACCCCTGAGAGTGACTCAACGAACCCAGGTTAAGAACCACTGCTCTAAACAAACAAACGAGACACTGAACAGCGGTAAGACGAACTATGCAATATGAAAGTTGGATGTAACATTAATAAACTAAATAAACGGAACATTTAAGATACAATACATTGTAACGTGTCGTTATTTTAGCAGAAAAAACAATGAGTGGATGTATTTAAACTGTAAAGAGGTGTAATGGTTGAAATAGCGCTAATATTATTTATCTTGTGTATAATGAATGACCTGGTTAACAAACATATAAAAAATGTATAAGGACACGGATAACAGCCATGTAACACATAAAGGCAAACGTTTGCACCTGCATATATGTCCGTAAATGGAGGCAGCGCATCGCTGCCGTGACAGTCGCCATGCGCTCCTTCACATTGAGAATGAAGAACTATCTTATAATGAGTGTAAGAAGAGTTGTATTATATGTAAAACACTGACCGTATTACAATGTTTCTCATTTGTTGCAGTGTTTCTCTGTTCATCTCTTTTATGGTCCCCCCTTCTATCTTTCAACAATTCAACATTTTTCATGAATGAAATGTGCAACTTTTCACTGTTGTTTTTCCCCTCAATTCTCTGTTTGTAGTTTGAGAGTGACATGTACATGGGAATGTCAGATCCGGGCCAAGACTTTCTACCAGGAAACCAGGTGGGTTAATTACTGTTGCCTTTAGTTTAATATCTCGAAAGGTAAAGGTTTTAGAGCCTAGAAACCTTCATAGTGCATATATAAACATGCGTATTCCGGTCATTTTGAGACCGAATTCAAGTGTCTATGACCTCCAGAAGGCGAGATACAGATGCGCTGGAGGCGCCCTAAAAGGGTGTGGCAAAATCTGGATGTTCGCTCGGCTTACAGTAAATGACAGCACCCTAGTTTTGTTCCTCATGGTCAAATTAGCCAGAAACCGTTGAGAAAAGTCGTGCCGCTCATACTTCATACTCAACCTATGGGCTGCTACTGAAGTACTAAGGAAGTGGTGTAAATAAAAAAATAGGTCCAAGTACCAATCCCAGAGGTACACCAGTGGAGAGATAGTGAGATTTTGACACTGGTATGTTATATATATTAGGGCTGTCAAGTGAAAATTAATCGAATGAATTACATGTTTTGTGATTTTAATGAAAATGAATCTAATTAATCACATATATATCAATTTGCCATGACAAGCAAATCTGTCAAATTTGCCATTGTCACAAAGTGACAAAGTAAACAAGCCTTGGCAGTGTGATGTTCACCACTCATTAATGGTTACCATAGTGAACTTTATTTAATGAAGAACACGTTTTCTTCTTGTCTAAAACTAGTGAACGTCAGACTACACCAACTACTAAATCACTGTTTAAATCTTGTATGTCACCAAAAAACATGCACCTTATAACTTTGCTTCGCCTTGGTCAAATGCAATGTTTTTGGATATATTATAGTTGAGTATCAGTTTGTTCTTACAGTTATGGTCAGAAATATTTTACATATTGTTACATATTAGATTTACACAGGTTTCTGCACAAGCATTTCCGAAGTTCTCATGTGGGAGAAATACGAACCATTACCACAATGCAGACACCAGTATGTTCATCCAATATAGCTGCTGCTGAGTGTTGAACAGTAACATATTTTTCTCTAATTAATTAATTCACAATACATATTGTCACTGAAGTTGCCAAGCACCACTTTGCAAAGACTATCTCTGAGCCTTTCACTGATCTGTTCACAGTTCCGTGTCCCAGCCAGCCCCAGCCAGCAGAGCCAGCAGAGCAGCAAGCAGGCTGCAGGGCCGTGGAAGAGAGAGGCCTCCTCACAGGCTGATGCCCATCGTCTTCACTGGGTAAATCACTCTTGGGTTTGCTTGCATACAATCTGACACATCAAACAAAGATTAAGGTAACAACAAGATGTTTGAGAGAATTGAAAAAGAAAGCATTTCATGCTATTTCAAAAAAAAAGATGTGATGAAATTATGTCTTAGAAGGAAGAGTAGGAACTACCCGTGTAAGTAACGGTTGGACTAAGTGAAGTGTTGGGAAGTTACTTTTAAAATGTATTCCACTACAGATTACAGAATACATGTCGTAAACATCATTTGTAATGTATTCCGTTAGATTACTCAAGGCGAGTAACATATTCTTAATACATAGGATTACATCAGCATTGTATTACATTTGATTCGCTGTGGATGAAACAGTGGTGTGAGATGTTGAGGCTGTAAAGCCTGTGACACACCAGGGGTGTTAGGAAATGTAGACTCATGGCTGGCCTAAAACATGCTGACTGGATATATTGGCCTAGAAAAATGATGAGCTGATTTTACATTCCCAACACAAACTTGAGAGGTTTTTATTTCAGCTTTTATAACCTAGGAGAGAAAGGGAAAAAAACACTCCTGAGGTACCTGAACATGCTTCGGCACAATGTTGGGTGATATCTAACCTAACAATCAGACTTGGTTTAAAAACATGCTTCGGCACAATGTTGGGTGATATCTAACCTAACAATCAGACTTGGTTTAAAAACATGCTTCGGCAGGAAATGATGCAGTGAATAAAGATGGTAAAGACGTCGCTGTAATATGATAGATGCGCCTGCTTTCTCACAGTTGATAAACAAGGAGGACAGGACATGTACTCCCTAAGCGTGTTTGCTGAGACAAGCCTATTCCTATATTTTAACATGTGGTGTGAAATATGATGACGTTTTCATTTTTACATTTTCAGTTAACTAGTTTTTCAGCACTTTCATAAGCCAATGAATTAGTTAAACGTTAAAAAAACTTTAAAGTTTTATTTTATTTGATTTGATCATAGCTCTTTACTTTTCATTGGGTGATCAATCCATTGAATGTTCATGTTAGCCTCATGCCATTTGTATTCCTAATTAGGCTAGCTATCCCTTCTAACATATAGTACAAAGTAGGCTGTAAACTCCAAATAGGTTCATTATAGGCTACTACACTGCCATACTAAATTTGACCTGTATCTGGTTGTTTCTCCCTCAAGCCACACCCACCTTGTTGTGACTTGTAATGTATTTGCTCCAAGTGCTAATGTTTTTGCTCCAAGTGCTAATGTATTTGCTTAAGTTGAAAATGGCCAGACATGCATGAGAGAACTCTGACATTAAATTGATCCGAATTAATCTTGGTCAATTCCAGTAAGCTGAGACATAGTCCTATGAATCTCTGTTTTTCTTACAGTTCAAGTGCATTATATTTAAATACTTTTGTATGGTTTTACTGTATTTACAAGGCAACATGGCACCACGTACAGTATATTAATTCTGTAAACAGTAGTAAAAAGTCATCCCTATACCCCATCTGCTTTTTTTGGTTTTGGGATGTAATACCCCAGCTTGTCTTCTTTCACTCTTCCTGACAGCAGTCCTACCCAGTACCCAGCCTTGGAGATGAAGACTTCAACATCCCTCCCATCACACCCCCTACTCTGCCTGAACATATGCTGGCTTACCTGCCCGAGTCGGAGTCTGGATCGTATCACCCCCTGTGTCCCCCCTCTGCTTCACACAACGGACTGCACCCCTTCACACTGCAGGGCATGGACCTGTCTGGCATGCTCAGTCAAGATGGTGGCCTTCTTCCCAGCTCTCTCTCTGTGGTGAGTTGACAACGGCTCTTGCACTGGTCAGGGATATCATAGCTTGCTCTTTGACTAGGCAACAAAGCAAAAAGGACATGAACTTTGCGTGTCATAAATTATGTCTCCTGGACAATCTGGGTTGTCTTGTGTTAGTAAGTATGCTGTGGAGTAAGTGAAATGGACAGATATGGAACTTTGTTTAAAATAAGGAAGATATAAGCCAGTATGGAAGTTTCAACGGATTGATTCTATAGCTGTGCTATCTAATAGGAAGAATCTTCTTCATCCTTTAAAGTGGCATTATGTGGTAATTGTACCTCAGGGTTAGGGTTAGGATAAGCAGTTTTACCTTAAAATAACAGCTTAAAAAAAATTGGGGCGCTACAATGACGTTTAATATAGAGAATCGCTTCCATGCCATTGCCATACCAGGGTCCGTAGGCATATTACTGGGTTATGTAGGTTTGGCTGAAGCCGCCCGGTTTCTACTGTCTGCTGAACTAGTAAGTAGCTTATTTGCCATCTTGCTTTGCCTTGTGTTGCACTTGCTTGATGTTTGACTGTGTTAGGACAGTTGTTGACTAACTAGTTTGTCATAGTGTCAAAGTAAGCACATTTCAAGAGGTTTCGCTAGTTTTAGCCGCTAGCATCTCGCTAGCGATTAGCAATTGTTCCGTTATGCTGCTTTAACCTATACTGACTATACACATACGTATATGAGGGTGTGATAATGGAGTGAGCACACAGCCAGTAATGCTTTCTCTCTCTCTCTCTCTGACATGTTGTTTTCTGTGTTAGTATGGAGTGAGCACACAGCCAGTAATGCTCTCTCTCTCTCCTCTCTGACATGTTGTTTTCTGTGTTAGTATGGAGTGAGCACACAGCCAGTAAAGCTCTCTCTCTCTCTCTCTCTCTCTTCTCTCTCTTTGACATGTTGTTTTCTGTGTTAGTATGGAGTGAGCACACAGCCAGTAATAGCTCTCTCTCTCTCTCTCTCTCTCTCTCTCTCTGACATGTTGTTTTCTGTGTTAGTATGGAGTGAGCACACAGCCAGTAATACTCTCTCTCTCTCTCTCTCTGTGACGTGTTGTTTTCTGTGTTAGTATGGAGTGAGCACACAGCCAGTAATGCTCTCTCTCTCTCTCTCTCTCTCTCTCTCTCTCTCTTTCTCTCTCTCTGACATGTTGTTTTCTGTGTTAGTATGGAGTGAGCACACAGCCAGTAATGCTCTCTCTCTCTCTCTCTCTCTCTCTCTCTCTCTCTCTCTCTGTGACGTGTTGTTTTCTGTGTTAGTATGGAGTGAGCACACAGCCAGTAATGCTCTCTCTCTCTCTCTCTCTCTCTCTCTCTCTCTGTAACATGTTGTTTTCTGTGTTAGTAGAGTAATAATGGAAGTCAGTAGGTCATTTCAAACGTGAGGGGGATCACCACAAGGGGTACATTTATCACATGCATCCCTTAGCTCCAGATGTTAACAATGCTAGTAATAAATAGTATTAATAAATGTCAGAGGATCTTTCCATCATAAATTAAGAACTGAACTGAAATCAGTCTTGCCATTTAGTTATCGGGTGTACATTTGGAAACATTCGGTACATAACTCATCATCTCATCATGAGTGTTTTGACAGTGGGAATTGAAAGTGAAAGCCTACATTTGAGAGATGTTTTAAGAAGCCTCATGACTGATGTGCATGATCCGCCCTGGAGAGTTTGACTGACTGAGGTCAGAAGGATTTTCGTATGAACAGAAAAGACATCATTGTCATGACTTATCACTCTCCAATGACCTCATTCCACAGAAAGGCATATATTGAATGTGACACATAAAGCTAAGAGTTTGTACAGTGAACTCACATAGCAATTAAATGTTCCATTTCATGAAGCAATCTTCAATCTTGTACTGACTGTGTTTAATATTACCAGTTATCAAGTACTTTTTATCAGTTTCTCTCTTAAAAGATTAATTAATTCATTATTGCTTAATTAAAGTGTTTAGATAGTGTTAAAAAAGCCAGTATTCAAAATGATAACAATATAACACCATTATGTGGGCTAATGTAATGTAATTGTAATGAAAAAATGAATTCAATTAAGTGAAAGAGGAAAACATAAAAAAATACACACTTTTACAGTGACTACAGACGCATTACTCTTTGTCTATGATTTTTAATCTGGATAAACCGGGACCACTACTGTAAGCTTTTATTTGGTGAGGACTGGTGCCAGCTTTGTATCTCTGAGGTGATACTCTTCCCAGACATAATCTCTTTTTAGTGATAAATATCACTCTAATTTGTATTGTTATTTGGTTTGATTAATCCAATATCCAAAATGGCCATTCTGACTTTGTTTAAAATGTTGGTTTACTTTGGTGAACAGTGTTAGTCTGAGAATTCTGGGTAGGTGTGTTAGTTAACCTCAGCACCAACTGATAGAGGGGACTGGTTACTGGTTTCAGGGCTTTGAATGATCGATGTGTTCAGGGCTTCAGTGGAGCTTACTGAGTGGACCCCATATCTCTTCCCATTCACTGTGGAATTAGAACACTGACAAAAATCTTGCACCAAATTTGAACTGACATTTTTGAATTTATGGGAATTACTTTTGATAGCATACAAAGTTTGTATTTACTGTCAAAGATGTAAATACATAAATACTATACTACTATACTACTATCAATACTATGTATTCAGGTCAAAGATTCCAGAAGCACTGAGCTAGCCATAATATAATGAATGTGCCAGAGTGGTGTTTCCTAAAAAGGTGCCTGTTTTTTTGGATCTGGCTTTCTCTTCTTCTTTGCCAAATTAACTGTCTGGGTCCATGTTCTGACAGTAGCGTTCTAGCAGATCCAGGTGCTGCTGTGGCCTTTGTTCTTTGGGTGGTGGCAGCAATGTCGGCGGCATAGTCTAATGTGTGTTTTATTTGGGGAGAGCCCAGGAGCTGTAGATTGTGTACACTATATCACTATATCACTAGAACACTGCTCACTCATTAATGTCAAAACTGAACAGAGAAGGATTCAAAGTTGAGCATCCCATCTCTCCCACCATTTTAAAACACACAGAATGACATGCGCACTGGAAGAGAAAGGATTCAAAGTTGAGCATCCCATCTCTCCCTCCATTTTAAAACACACAGAATGACATGCGCACTGGAAGACTTTCCGATCTATAAAAGCATTTGTTCCTTTCACCTTAATGTTCTCAGTGCTTGGAGAACATCCATTTAGAAGGGCTATGAATTATGGTTGCCAGGCAACGGGACAGAGAGCTTGTAGCAGCAGTGGAGAGTGAAAGCAGGCTGATGGAATTAATTTTCTCTTCTGCAGCAGCTCTCTCTTTCTCTCTCTCTCTCTCTGCTCTCTGCTCTCTCTCTTTCTCTCTCTGCTCTCTCTCTCTCTCTCTCTCTCTCTCTCTGCTCTCTCTCTGTTCTCTCTCTCTCTTTCTCTCTCTGCTCTCTCTCTCTCTGCTCTCTGTCTCTCTGTTCTCTCTCTCTCTCTCTCTCTCTGCTCTCTCTCTCTCTCTGCTCTCTCTCTCTCTGTTCTCTCTCTCTCTCTCTCTCTTTCTCTCTCTGCTCTCTCTCTCTGCTCTCTCTGCTCTCTCTCTCTCTGCTCTCTCTCTCTCTCTTTCTCTCTGCTTGAACAGACTGCATTCGTGTCTCCTACATTTTGCATTAGCTTTAGAGGTCTTGTTTTGTGTATTATTTTGCTAGCAGAGTTACCTGAGCTAAATGTACTTCATTATGTAGTTTGATACACAGGAAATCACCAAATCTTTATTTACTGTGTAAAAAATAAAATGAAATCACTGCGCTCTACGGCCCTTTTAAAAGGTCATTGCAGAAACTTCACTTAGCACCGCGCACTTCACATGCAGAATTTCACATATCTGAACACTGGGCAGTTCTACCAGAAACACATCTATATTTCACATATCAGAACAGACCTGGGCAGTTTGACCAGAAACACATCTATATTTCACATATCAGAACAGACCTGGGCAGTTTGACCAGAAACACATCTATATTTCACATATCAGAACAGACCTGGGCAGTTTGACCAGAAACACATCTATATTTCACATATCAGAACAGACCTGGGCAGTTTGACCAGAAACACATCTATATTTCACATATCAGAACAGACCTGGGCAGTTTGACCAGAAAACACATCTATATTTCACATATCAGAACAGACCTGGGCAGTTTGACCAGAAACACATCTATATTTCACATATCAGAACAGACCTGGGCAGTTTGACCAGAAACACATCTATATTTCACATATCAGAACAGACCTGGGCAGTTTGACCAGAAACACATCTATATTTCACATATCAGAACAGACATGGGCAGTTTGACCAGAAACACATCTATATTTCACATATCAGAACAGACCTGGGCAGTTTGACCAGAAACACATCTATATTTCTAGCAACATAAAGAAAAATGTGGGAGAATAAAAGTGCCTTATTCTAATCTATCATCAGCTGAGAAAGCACTCTTTACTCTTCACTCATCCGTCACTCTTTCCTCTTCACTCATCCGCCACTGGCCTAACTCCATGGAAAGCACTCTTTACTCTTCACTCATCCGTCACTGGCCTAACTACATGTGAAATAAAAGTGAATGGCATTTCTTGTCATCGTGCACTTTGTTACGTCATCTGTGGCTTTAAGCACTGACCTGAAAATACTGCCCCGTCCTGGCTATCTTTGATCCGAACTCATATTGACTTGATGTCAACACATAGCCTACGATAACACACTGGGCTCATTTAATAAAAGTGGCAGGTATAGAGATCTCATATTTTTGAAAATATACAGTCATCGACAAAAGTTCAAGACCACTCTTCAGAAAAGGTTCTTTCTTTCTTCTGAATGCAGTGATTGAAATCAGAAATTAAATTGAGTGCATGAGATTGCATCATCCTTACGTCGGCGTATTGTAGTCACTTGAAAGTAACATTATGCAACAATTTTACCTTAAAATAACAGCTTCAAAACAATGTTGGTGGTACACTGACTTACGGAGAACGTAACTTTGGGGCACAGGGCACGAGAACTACCTAATGCTTTATGGCACCGCCTCACACAACAACAACTAGACCCATACGCTAGCGATAAGAGGAAGAGGATGTATTGTGTTGAACTAGACCCATACGCTAGCGATAAGAGGAAGAGGATGTATTGTGTTGAACTAGACCCATACGCTAGCGATAAGAGGAAGAGGATGTATTGTGTTGAACTAGACCCATACGCTAGCGATGTATTGTGTTGCACTTGCTTGCTGTTTGGCTGTGTTAGGAAAGTTGTCGACTCGACAATTTGTATTTTAGGACAGTGATGTAAAGGAGAGCTACACTCAGATCGGCTGATGTATACGTTTGCCGTGTTTCTATTGTTTGCAGATTATGAACCAGCTCATATTATTTTTTAAAACTCTGTCCGTGTTAGTTAGATGCATGGCTGGTTATGCACCAGAGCCTAATCTAAGCCTGTTATCCCGAAGAGAAGCCCACTGCTCCAAGAATAGGCTACACACTTGGAGTTGGAGTTACTTCTTTCCAGGCCCCGAAAAATGATAACATATTGCTCAATTTAACAGATAACGTATCGATCATTTGACATCTACTTCAGAATAGTAGCCTACTGTTCTTCCTTGCTGCAGCCCGATGGAGATCTAATGTATCCCCTCATCAGTGTCAAGGGAAGCCAGTGAGAGCTGCTCAGGTGCCGCTGATACGAGAGGCAGAGGGCGGAGAGGAGGAGCAGAGGGAGGAGAAGAGAGAGGAGGAGGAGAGGAGAGTGCAGGTCCTACTGGTACAAGAGGCAGGGAGGAAGATCCAGAGGAAGAATGACAGAGAGAGGAGAGAGTGTGGAATGCGGGCGAAATTTGACCACCTTCATTGATTGTCACAACATTGAATAAAGTATTTTAAAACAGTTACGGTTTCTATTCGATAAGATAGATGAATAGCTAGTAGCTAGGGAAGGGGCATGAGTAACCTACTCTATTTGGACGGCAGTATCTGTTCAACATGCAGAGTAATTGTGTCAATTTAGAGTAAAACTTGCAGTTTCTGTCGTATATATATTTCTGTTAAGCTGGTTGTTGCTGGGGTAGTGTGGGGTAGTGTGGCCCGTTGCTTCTCCGGTGTGACTGAAAACATACATTAGCATGTGTTAGCATGGCTCCTCCGGTGTAACTGAAAACAGTACATTAGCATGTGTTAGCATGGCGCTCTAGCCAGCTCTACTTGGGATCACTTCACCAGCTGTGTCTGAAATACTCGCTGCCTTAATAACCCAGCAGCACATGGACCACAGAGTATGAATGTGAATATTGAAATGTTGAAATTACTTAAAATTCCCATCCCTACTAGTAGCTATGATATATTAGTTAACCTTAGCTGAAGCTCAATGCTTATCTATTCAGGAGAAAATGAGATAACCGCCATTCTTATCTGGCAACCCAAGGTGATTTGATGAAATTGATGAACCTGCCTCTTTTACCATGGGTCAGTAGACCTGATTTAAAAACAGCCTGGGCCGCCAAACCAAAATTGCAAAACAGGCAACCTTTAGGGTTCTTTTTGTCTGAAACCTTGTCCATGTTAACACATTTTGTTTCTTAATGATAATGATGATGATAATGGTGATGAACATTTTTTACTCAGGAAAAAAATAGCCCTGCTTTGAAACTCTGAAATAAGGAATATACCTAGGGCTGCTGAAGGGGTTTCTTTTAAATGATTTCACATGGTAGAGCTAAATATTGTATTCTGTATCTTGTAAAGATTTCAATCTGTTGGCTACTACCCCTTGTTGACATGCACTAAATGTTAACAAATCACTGTCCATAGGAAACATTGAGCTCTCAAAGATGGATCTTTGATAACTTGGGAGACCTAGATGTGATTTCATTATTGTTTCAATTATGTATCAACTTAATCACAGGTATTCCTCCTAAAATACCTTAGCATGAGGTACTTTCTTGTACCATAATCGATAAAATAGGGTTAGGGCACAACAGCTTTGAACAGTCTTCTTGTCATAGCAGGTTAGTTACCCAAATGCACTTTATTGGAAGAAATTGTGCCTCATCCCCAAACACCAAGGTTGTCTTGAGAGAGAAACAGAGGAGGTATTATTGAGATGATCATGAGAAACAGAGCAGGTATTATTGAGATGATCATGAGAAACAGAGCAGGTATTATTGAGATGATCATGAGAAACAGAGCAGGTATTATTGAGATGGTCATGAGAAACAGAGCAGGTCATATTGAGATGATCATGAGAAACAGAGGAGGTCATATTGAGATGTCTATTTAGTCAAAGCTGAGCATGATTTGTGACCCTGTTCATTAAGATCTCTCCTGTAACACTGTAGGACAAATGTGGTCCATATAGAAATCTGAGAAGCAGGAGATTTAAGCTCACTATTAATGTCATTGTCTAGTACAGACCTGGGCAAAGTGCGGCCCAAGGGCAATTTGCGGCCCGTTGGCTGTCCCTGTGCGGCCCGCGGAGGTCAATTGTAAATTAGGAATCAAATGTAAATACCTGTACTTATTATACGGCTCTTCAGAATGTTCCAAAAAGTTCCGTTGATTTGAATGGGCCATTCCAACGTTAGCAGGTCTGTAATTTCTTTATATTCACTGCTGCGAAAAATGTATGACTGCTGTCATTGGCAACGGGTTTTGTGCTTCTAATTCACATCTTTTACATCATTCCGCCACGCAAGTAGTCCGGTCATTTAACGTAACTGAAAGTCATTGAAACTTGAAGTTAAAAGGTGGGTTGCTTCGCATTTGCGTGAAGAACTAAACGGCAACAAAATCATTAAAAAGAGGTATTTTGGAGAAATGTCTTCTATTGTTTTGGCAAGTAACCGTATAATAAGCGGGATATTTTTTTATTTCCGTCCGTAGGCCTACATTCGTGCGTGTGGGCGTACCTGCGACCATTTGCGCTGATAAAAATTGATATTACTATTAATTTGTATACTATTGCATTGCAAGCTTGCTCTCGTGTGTGTGTGTGTGTGTGCCATGTGTATTGATCGTATGGGAACACCTTTAATACTGCAAAAACATCCTCATTTTCAAAATCGTTTTGGTGAATGTTGATTAAATGTTGATAAAATAATGTTGGCGTTTTTACTATGCCTGCACCAATTTTTTTTGATAGCCTAAATGTAACATCTACTCTTACCAGTAGCAGTTAATCAAAACCATACAATGTAATGTTTTTTTATAAAGAGATACAACTTATATTGAGCAGAATTGAGTTCAGCCTATTGGTCAGGCCCTCCACAACAGTCCCACTATCTCATGTGGCCCCTTGGGGAAATGAATTGCCCACCCCTGGTCTAGTAGAAACTAATGAGATAATAAAGACATCTCTCTTTTTGTATTTTCTTTTCTTATGGGTGAGAGACTGTTTTTGAGACTGCGAGTATATGAACCATGTATGCCAAATGTACCGTACTGCACTTCATTTCCCTACTTCCAAGAGAAGAGAGAAAGCATCTGGGGCACGGCCACGGTCACTCTGTCTCCCCCCCCCTCCCCCCCTCCAGTTGCCCCACCTGTTGCCTGTTTTGTGTTGAGCACAATGATGGGTGTGAGGGCATCTCAGGGCACCTGTCTCAGGTGACATTACAGAGATGGGGGGAGGGTTGCCAGGATTGATTTGAAGAAGCTAAGCATTGGCACATAATATATATATATTTGCAGCAAGTTATGGTTAATTAATTAGTCTATAGCTGAAATATTTTCTGCATTTTCTGAAACCAGATGCAGCAGATGGTCGACTCTGAGTCTAAATACAACGGCCACCCCCATCTGGAGGTCCTGAGGTCCAAGTGCCAATCAAGCATGGGTCATCATCAAGGCTCGCTGGCCGCCGTGAAGAAATCACACCTGAATACTCAGCTGGGATTGTGTGGAAACCCCGTCAGCAATGGTAGCAGTAGTTCCCCATCGCCTCCTGGAAGCAAGTCAGCCACGCCCTCTCCATCCAGCTCCGTGCACGAGGAGGAGGCAGATGACTCTCTGAAGGTGAGGAGAAGAGTGCAACCGTGTGCAACCAAGTCTGCAAAACGAGAAGCTAATTCCCAGCCTCACAGTCAATTTTCAATTTCATATAGCAAGACATCACACACATAGTCAGAAACGTTTGTGCAAACTGCATATGTTTGAGTTCTAAAGGAGGGCTTTGATTGTGATGTTGATGCCCAAATAAGGGGCGGGATGCGGTCACACAGGTCCTTTGTTATGCTATGCACGAAGGGTCCATTTCTTTTTTTACATCTTACAAATGAGATGGGTTTTTACACAGAACACTTTGAAATACTGTGGGACAGATGTACTGACATGCGTAATTTTGCTGCAACATGTGGCTAAAAACATGGCATGGTATGTACAAACTAATTATGTATTCCGTTGTATGTATGAAAACTGGGGGACGGTGTACATCTGTTTTGCGGTGAATGTTTTCCATCTTTTTATTTTGAGAGGGTTTGAGAGTTTTTAATTCAGTGTTTGATTTTTGCAGGAGGTGTTATGCATTTTATGTGTGTAGTTTTGTTATTTGTGTGCAGAGTTTTGAAAAAAATTAGACCTAGTTTCAGAAAATGTGTGTAAGCGGTTGTAAAAAAAGTCAGTTTAATTTTATTCATTAACAATTGACACTGTCTTAAGGTACTTTCTATATATAAAGTACCTTGTCAGAATGTAAAAAATACAAAATAGTTAGCTAACAAAGTTTATTACAGCATACTGAAATCTAAATGCAAAAACATAAATGCAAGCCCATTTAGGGTGCTGAGGGTTGGAACAGTAACAGTTGTGTCTCAGAGACAGAAACAGAGTGTCTCACCAAAACAGTATTTCAATGTGTTCAGTATGGAAACCCATCATGCACAATATTTAGTACGTAAAAAGTATAAAAAATTGACCCTTTGTACATGAAACATCAAAAGAGACTGCATGACCATACACAGCCTCCTGTTTGGGTCTTGTCATAGCAACACATCAATGTTGCAACCAATGACCTCCTTTGAACCTGGTATTTGCATTTTAAATTACAGTGCCTGAAAAAAGTCCACAAGAGTTCACAAGAGTTCAATGTGTAACTGTCTTAGAAAGAGAACTATGTGGCTAATGTCTTTCAAAAAGTGTTTTATGAAATTGTAAACTGAGTGAAAGGATGAGGGTTCATAGTTAGATTTGGTGTTGAGTGGTTTTGCTCTTCGAGTGACAGGTATCAGAAAGATTTTTACATTTACATGTATTCATTTGGCAGATGCTTTCATCCAAAGCACAATCAAGCGTTAGTAAATTAGGAGGCCTTGGAGTAGGAGCTAAGTACTAATTCTCAGTTTGACCAAGTGCAAAGAGTTCAGGTAAAGAAGTGCACAGTAATAGTTAGCTAAGCATGTTAGGGTGTGACAGGTTAGGTGTCATCTTTTCTTGTATCGTATCATGACCATGTATCGAGATACGAATGGGATCGTCTTTGTCATGAGAGATTTACACCCCTATTAGCTAGGCATGTTAGGGTGTGAGAGGTTTTGGAAAAGAAGGTGCTCTCTGAAGAGGTGAGTCTTCAAGAGATCCTTGAAGACAGAGAGGGACGCCCCTTCTCTGATAGCATTTGAGGAACCACAAACGAGCAGTATGGATTCTTAAGAGATGGCAACACCAGCCAACGTTCCTTGGAGGGCGAGAAGTAGCATAGGCCTGTATGATTGAGTTCAGGTAGATGAGTGCAGACCTAGAAGTCTCTCTGTAGGCAAGCATTAGTGATCTGAATTTCATGCCGTATATCCTCCCCTGCGTGAGGCCGTCTCAATGCTGTGATATTAACCTTGATTGAGCCAGATATTAAGGTCTTCCATTAGGTCTTCCATTAGACAGGATAGGGAGGTTGGACATGGGTCTTTGACAGGATAGGGAGGATGGACATAGGTCTTAGTCAGGATAGGGAGTTTGGACATAGGTCTTTGACAGGATAGGGAGGATGGACATAGGTCTTTGACAGGATAGGGAGGATGGACATAGGTCTTTGACAGGATAGGGAGGTTGGACATAGGTCTTAGTCAGGATAGGGAGGTGGGACATAGGTCTTAGTCAGGATAGGGAGGATGGACATAGGTCTTAGTCAGGATAGGGAGGTTGGACATACTGTAGTGTAGGTCTTCTATTAGTCAGGTCATCAGGACCAAGGTTTTTTTGGGAGGTGGTCTGATGACTATTTTGGATTATAATATATAGTATTATAGCCTCGTGAGGGACCGAGGCGGTCACCCCACGTTTTTTTTGTGACGACTGGACTGGGTGGTGATGTGGGGAAAAACAAGGTGCAGGAGATGATGGCTCATAAAAATAGACATCTATTTATTTCTATACAAGGGGACTCTCTCTCCAGTAACCCCTAAACATATATACACATGAAATGAATGAACAAACAAATCAAAATACAAACAGTACTCCCAGTAACTCAAGTCCCTGGGCTCCTAGGCACCTGCTTGGCCCATTAAGGCCCAATACCGGCACACTCTTAGGCACAAGCTAGGCCCCAAACACTAGGTCCAGAGACTAAGCACGAAACTAAATACATCCACAAAACACGGAAAACAGTGTCCACACAGCTAGACACCGTAACACTTACCCTCGCAGCAGGTCAGCGCTCAACCTTCCGGCCTCTCTAAATTTCTCCCTCGTGAAAATGAGGCACCCTTTAAATAGGGCAGCCACTTGGCTCATTTGGGCCAATTTGGACCCCACCAAAACGTGGGGGAGCATGGAACCAACCATTGCGGCGGGGAACTCAACGTCTCTTTTTCTTGCCCCAGCGAGAAGGGAGGGAATGCACCTGCTCACAAGCCTGAAATAAGAGAATTGATCACGACTTTAAGTAGTGGCTCATCTATCATCTGGGCAGTGCATACTTAAGTCATTTAGCAGGGATAGGATCTAGTAGGCACATTGACGAAGTGCATACTTATTCATTTTGCAGGGATAGGGTCTAGTAGGCACATTGACGAAGAGATCAGGGAATTGAGTTCAGGGAGGATTCACCAGATTGTGGGGGTGTTAAAGAGTCAGTTATAGAGCATCCTGAAGGAGTACAGGGTTACGGAGGGGGAACAATATCTCTGTCGTGTTTCTCTGTGTTGCACGCATTGACTTATGTTAAATAGACTCAGCTGTGTCATGTTAAGTGGAATGTACTCTTTTGGCA